>NC_064819.1:210527049-210830079 GCF_024166365.1 Elephas maximus indicus | reverse complement strand
TCAATAATGAGAACAATGTAACTTAGAAGAAACAAGTTAGTCTGGACTTGCTATGAGGTCATTTGTTGCTATAAGAACAAGAAAAAAATGAAGAAACATGAGAAAACTTTGAATATAGCCACTGCTTCTTCTGATTTACCCTCCGTGTATTATTTAGCTATTGTATTTGGTAGGTGAAAACATCCACACCTCTTGTACATATACATGTTTGTATATCTTACCACAGTTAACATAAAATATCACTATATGAATTATCATAAAACAGTATTCTTGTTTTTTTAATCTGCTTGTTCTCTTTGGAGTCTCACTTTAGAGTTGTATCCTAGACATTATAGCCAAGGAATATGCAGTTCTATAAGTGCCAAAATTCTTCAGAGCACCTATCCACAATCAATGACTACGGAAGAAACAGTCAAGAAATCAAACAAACACAATGCAGGATTGCAGCCAATGCTGTGAAACAATTTATCTATAAATTTTTGAATAGGGAACTAATTTGCTCTGTAAACTTTCACCTAAGTCTAAAAACTAAACAAAAAAAGTTTTTTTTTTTTTTAAAAGGCATTATCTGTCCAGAAATGCAAAGATGAAAAGGCAGGAATGGGTAGAAAATCAGGATGAAAGAAAACAAGGAACCCTGGACAAAATGGATAGAGTGCTGACATGTGGAGGATGAAATCAAAGCCATGAAACACTTTATGGATAACTATTGAATGGGAAACTAATTCAGTCTGTCAATTTTCACCTAATGAACTATAATATATATTATATACATATATATATATTGTTGTTAGGTGCCGTCTAGTCAATTCCGACTCATAGCAACCCTATGTACAACAAAAGGAAATACTGCCCAGTCCTGAGCCATCCTCACAATCGTTGTTATGCTTGAGCCCATTGTTGCAGCCATGGTGTCACTCCACCTCCTTGAGGGTCTTCCACATCTTTGCTTACCCTGTACTTTATCATACATGATGTCCTTCTCCAGGGACTCATCCCTCCTGATAACTTGTCAAAAGTATGTGAGACATAGTCTCACCATCCTTGCTTCTAAGAAGCATTCTGGTTGTACTTCTTCGAAGACAGATTTGTTCCTTCTTGGCAATCCATGGTATATTCAATTTTCTTTGCCAACACCACAATTCAAAACCATCAATTCTTCTTCAGTCTTCCTATCTCATTGTCCAACTTTCACAAGCATATGAGGCTATTGAAAACATCATGGCTTGGGTTAGGCACACTATAGTCTTCAAGGTGACGTCTTTGCTTTTCAGTGCTTTAACGAGGTCTTTTGAGCAGATTTGCCCAGTGCAATTAGTCTTTTGATTTCTTGACTGCTGCTTCCCTGAGTGCTGGTTTTGGATACAAGTAAAATGAAATCCTTGCCAACTTCATTTTTTTCTCCTGTTCATCATGATGTTTCCTTATGGTCCAGGTGTGAGGATTTTTGTTTTCTTTATGTCTCGATGTAATTCAACTGAAGGCTGTGTTCCTCGATCTTCATCAATAAATGCTTCAAGTTCTCTTCACTTTCAACAAGCAGGTTGTGTCATCTGCGTAATGCAGATTGTTAATGAATCTTCCTCTAATCCTGATGCCTGTTCTTCTTCATATAATCCATCTTCTGGGATTATTTTCTCAGCATACAGATTGAATAAGTATGGTAAAAGGAAACAACCCTGATGCACACCTTTCCTTATGTATACCCTCGTTCTGTTCTGTTCAAATGACTGCCTCTTGTTCGTCATGAGCACAAGTTAGTGTTATGGAATTCCCATTCTTCACAATGTTATCTGTAATTTGTTGTGATCAACACAGTAAAATGCGTTTGCATACTCAATAAAACACAGGTAAACATCTTTCTGGTATTCTCTGCTTTCAGCCAGAACCCATCGGACATCAGCAATGATATCCCTGCTTCCATGTCCTCTTCTGAATCTGGCTTGAGTTTCTGGCAGTTCTCTGTTGATGTACTGCTGCAGCCACTCTTAAGTAATCTTCAATAAAATTTTATTTGCATTTGATATTAATGATATCATTCAATAATTTCTACATTCAGTTGGGTCACCTTTCTTGGGAATAGGCATAAATATGGATCAACTTCAGTGCAGCTTGGACTTCTCCCTTCTGTACCATCAGTCCCTGATCATATGCTACCTCTAGAAATGGTTGAATTGAATGTAGACAAATTCTTTTTGATATAATGCCTGTGAATATTCCTTCCATCTTCTTTTCATGCATCCTGCATCATTTAATATTTTCCCCATCGAATCCTTCAGTATTACAACTCAAGGCTTGAATTTTTTCTTCAGTTCTTCCAGCTTGAGAAATGCCAAATGTGTTCTTCCCTTTTGGTTTTCTATCTCCAGGTTTTGCACATGTTATTATAATAGTTTACTTTGTCTTCTCTTTTTTTTAGCCACCCTTTGAAATCTTCTGTACATGCCTTTTACTTCATCATTTTTTCCTTTCCCTTTTGCTACTTGACATTCAAGAGCAAGTTTCAGAGTCTCTTCTGACATCCATTTTGGTCTTTTCTTTCTTTGCTGTCTTTTCAATAATCTCTTATGTATGATGCCTTTGATGTCATTCTACAACTCGTCTAGTCTTTCGTCATTAGTGTTCAATTTGTCAAATCTATTCTTGAGATAGTCTCTAAATTCAGGTGGAATATACTCAAGATCATACTTTGGCTCTCAGGGACTTGTTCTAATTTTCTTCAGTTTCAACTTGAATGTGCATGGGAGCATTTGACTATCTCTTCAGCAGTGTGTCCCCAACCTTGTTCTGACTGATATTTAGCTTTTCCATGCTCATTTTCCACAGGTGTACTTGTTTTGATTCCTGTGCCTTCCATATGGAAAGGTCCATGTGTATAGTTGCTGTTTATGTTGGTGACAAAAGACATTTGCAATGAAGAAATCATTCGTCTTGCAAAATTTTATCATGCTATCTCTGGCATCGTTTCTATCACCAAGGCCATATTTTCCAACTACCAGTCCTTCTTCTTTGTTTCCAACTTTCTCATTCTAATCACCAATGATTATCAATTAGCCCTGATTGCATGTTCTATCAATTTCAGACTGCAGAAGTTGGTAAGAACCTTCAATTTCCTCATCTTTGGTCTCAGTGGTTGGGGTATACATTTGAATAATAGTCCTATTAACTGGTTCTTCTTTGTAGGTATATGGGTATTATCCTAGCACCGACAGCATTGTACTTCAGGATAGATCTTGAAATGTTCTTTTTGACGATAAATGCAACACCATTCCTCTTCAAGTTGTCATTCCCAGCATAGTAGACCATATGATTGATTCAAAATGGCCAGTACCAGTCCATTTCAGCTCACTAATGCCTAGGATATTGATGTTTATGCATTCCATTTCTTTTTTGACAGTCTCCAATTTTCCTAGAATCATACTTCCTGAATTCCACTTTTCAATTATTAATGAATATTCACAGGTCTTTCTTTTCATTTTGAATCATGCCACATCAGCAAATGAAGGTCCAGAAACCTTGACTCTATTCACATCGTTAAGGTCAGCTCTGAGGAGCCAGCTCTTCCCCCATTTGTCTTTTGAATGCCTTCATCCTGAGGGGCTCATTTTGTGGCACTATATCAGACAATGTTCCGCTGCTATTCATAAGGTTTTCACTAGCTAACTCTTTTCAGAAGTAGATCAGTTGGCTCTTCTTAGCCTGTCTTAGTCTGGAAACGCAGCTGAAACCTGTCCACTATCTACCTGTGGTATTTCTGTTATAGCAGCACCAGATGACTAAGACAAGTGGTATAAGAAATACCATTCACACCAATCAGATTTATTCAGTGTAAACGTTTTGCCATTTCTGCTTCATAACTTTTGCTTTGAGAAACTTTTATCGAGGTACGCTTTTTATCCAGGCTAGATTTTTCACCCCATTCATTTTTTTTATAATTTCACCACAAACATGTTTAATAAAAAAGTATAGTGATGGTTTGTATGTTAGAAAAAAAAAATTATCTTTTTTCTACTCAGTAGTATATTTTCATGATGTATGTATCTTGATATTTGTGGATCTAGTTTATTTATTTTAATATATGTTAATAATCCACATTCAGAATAAGCCAGAATTTATTTATCTTTATATTGATAGCCATTTTATTTGTGTCAAATTTTAACTAATAGGAACGGTGCCAACACCTTTCAACATGTATTTCTGTGCATGAAGTCAAACATTTCCATAGGTTTGACATTAGTAATAATAAAACCAAAAACCAAACCCTTTGCCATCAGGTCGTTTCTGACCCATAGCAACCTATAGGACAGTAGAACTGTCCCATAGAAGTTACTAGGACCTTCTGGTGGATTTGAACTGCTGACCTTTTGGTTAGCAGCCATGGAACTTAAGCACTACTCAACTAGGGTTTCAGATAATAATAATAATTGTTGTTGTTGTTGTTGTTGTTAGGTGCCGTAGAGTCGGTTCTGACTAATAGCAACCCTATGCGCAACAGAACGAAACACTGCCTGGACCTGTGCCATCATTATAATCCTTGTTATGCTTGAGTTCATTGTCGCAGCCACTGTGTCAATCCACCTTGTTGAGGGTCTTCCTCTTTTCCGCTGGCCCTGTACTCTGCCAAGCATGATGTCCTTCTCCAGGGACTGATCCCTCCTGACAACATGTCCAAAGTATATAAGATGCAGTCTCGCCATCCTTGCCTCTTAGGAGCATTCTGACCACACTTCCTCCAAGACAGATTTGTTCGCTGTTTTGGCGGCCCATGGTATATTCAGTATTCTTCGCCAACACCACAATTCAAAGGCGTTAACTCTTCTTCGGTCTTCGTTATTCACTGTCCAGCTTCCACATGCATATGACGCCATTGAAAATACCATGGCTTGGGTCAGGAGCACCTTAGTCTTCAGGGTGATAATAACAGGTTAATAATAGTAGAGACATTGATATAGGTTATAGGTACTATCCCATGTACTAGATATTGCCAAATTGTTCTTGAATTTATTGTTCCAATTTATATACAAACTAAGGCTTTTTCTTTTTTTTTTTTTTTTGAGTTTGTATTTCTCCTCATTCTGTCTAATATTTCATGTTATAAGACCTTTTAATTTCCCCAGACTGAAGGGTATGAAATACTATCTCCTTGTTTTAATTATATCTCTTGATAACTAGGGAGGTTAGGCTGATTGTCATCTTTAATTGTTATTTACATTTTCTTATCTGTAAGTTACTCTTTTAATTTTCTTTGCTCATTTTTCTATTTCTTTCAAATTGTAGAGGTTGATTACATACTCGCTGTAAGAATTTCCTGTTATTAATATGCATTGCCAACACCTTGCTTCCAGTATGTAGCTTGCTTTATCTTTTCTATGATACTGTTTTTATGGTAATTGTTGTTGTTGGTTAGGTGCCATCAAGTCAGTTCTGACTCATAGTAGCCCTATGTACAATGGAAGGAAACACTGCCTGGTCCTGTGCCATCCTCACAATCATTGTTAATGCTCGAAACCCTCGTTGCAGCCACAGTGTCAGTCCATCTTTTGAAGATCTTCCTCTTTTTCTCTGACACTCTCTTCACCAAGGATGATGTCCTTCTCCAGAGACTGATCCCTCCTGATAACATGCCCAAAGTATGTGAGACAAGTCTCATCATCCTTGCTTCTAAGGAGCATCCTGGCTGTACTTCTTCCAAGAAACATTTGTTCATTCTTTTGGCAATCCATGGTATATTCAATATTTTTCACCAACACCACAATTCAAAGACAACAATGCTTCTCCATTCTCCCTTATTCATTGTCCAGCTTTCACATGCATATGAGAGAACTGAAAACACTATGGCTTGGATCAGGTGCACCTTAGTCTTCAAGGTAACATCTTTGTTTTCTAACACTATAAAGAGGTCTTTTACAGCAGATTTGTCCAATGTAATGCGTAGTTTTATTTCTTGAATGCTGTTTTCAAAGCTGTATTCCGTCAATTCCTGGAGCCTTGTCTTTCGCCGGTGCCTTTAGTGCAGCTTAGACCTCTGACCTCGTCCTTCAGCACCATTGATTCCTGATCCTGGAATGGCTGAACATTGAGCAAACCTTTTTAGTGTAGTGACTCTGTGTATTCCTCCCATTTTCTTTTGATGCTTCCTGCATCATTTAATATTTTCCCTGATGAATACTTCAATATTGCAACTCAAGGCTTGAATTTTTTCTTCAGTTCTTTCAGCTTGAGAAACACCCAGCGTGTTCTTCCCCTTTGGTGTTCTAACTCCAGGTCTTTGCAAATGTCATTATGATACTTTATCTTCTGAAACCGCCTTTCGAAATCTTCTGTTCAACTTTTACTTCATCATTTCTTTTGTTTACTTCAACTACTCAATGTTCAAGAGCAACTTTCAGAGTCTCTTCTGACAGTCATTTTGGTCTTTTCTTTCTTTCCCTTTTTTTAATCTCTTACTTTCTTCATGTATGATGTTCTTGATGTCATTTCACAACTCATGGGGTTTTCTGTCATTAGTGTTCAATGCATCAAATCTATTCTTGAGATGGTGTCTAAATTCAGGTGGGATATACTGAAGGCCGTACTTTGGCTCTTGTGGACTTGTTCAAATTTTCTCCAGCTTTAACTTGAACTTGCCTGTGAGCAATTGGTGATCTGTTCTGTGGTTGGCCCCTGGCCTTGTTCTGACTGATGATAGTCAGCTTTTCCTTCATCTCTTTCCACAGATGTAGTTGTTTGATTCCTGTGTATTCTATCTGGCGAAGTCCGTGTGTATAGTCGCCCTTTATGTTGTTGAAATAAGGTATTTGCAACGAAGATGTTGGTCTTGCAAAATTCTATCATGGAATCTCCAGCATCGTTTCTATCACCAAGACCATATTTTCCAAATACCAATCCTTCTTTGTTCTGAACCCACTCATTCCAATCATCAGTAATTATCAACACATCCTGATTGCATGTTCAATCAATTTCAGACTGCAGAAGTTGGTAAAAATTTTCAATTTCTTCATCTTTGGCCTTAGTGGTTGTTTCATAAATTTGAATAATGGCCATATTAATTGGCCTTCCTTGTAGGCATATGGGTATTATCCTATCACTGACAGCATTATACTTCAGGACAGATCTTGAAATGTTCTTTTTGACGATAAATGCGACACCTTTCCTCTTCAAGTTGTCATTCCCAGTATAGTAGGCCATATGATAGTCTGATTCAAAATGGCCATCACTAGTCCATTTCGGCTCACTAATGGCCAGGATTTTGATGTTTATGCATTCCATTTCGGTTTTGAAGATTTACAGTTTTCCTAGATTCACACTTCATACATTCCACGTTCTGATTATTAATGAATGTTTGCAGCTATTTCTTCTCATTTTGAGTTATATGTAAATTTAAACTTTATGCTATAATTTAAAAATATATAATACATTGAAATTACTCACTAGTTCCCTTTTTGGTTTGTACTTTTTTATATCTTAAAAAAACTTTTTTTTAATGTCAATTTCATAAAATCACATTTTCATAATTTAAGTTTTTTTGTTTTCCTTTTTTTTTTTTAACTTTATCCACTCCAACATGTATTATGATTTGTGGTGGGATGTAAAGGGCAAATATTTTTTCCAGTAATAAAATCCAATTATCTCCTTATCATTTACTGAATAATCTAAACTTTGCCCATTTGCAATGTTGATTCCATACATTTCCATATATGTGTGATATCATTTTGTATTTACTCTAACTTTATAACAAATCATATTAAATTGTAAATGAGACAGGATTTTGTCAGAGAAGTAAAACTACTACAAGTAATATGGAAAAGGAGTGTTTTTCAGTATTGTCCAGTAAAACATTTTGCAATGATGGAAAAGCTTATTTTGTGCTATCAAATAGGGTACCCACTAGACACACATGGCTATTGTGCACTTGAAATGTGATGTATGGTGGAGGAAACAAAACTTTACTTACATATATATGTAAATATAAAAAGTCACATGTAGCTACTGGCTATTATATTGGAGAGGGCAACGTTAGACCTTATGGTGCTGGGAGGGCTGTTGAAAAGTTCATGGAAATCTGTCGTCTCTGCATCTGAGAGTTGCCTGCAGTCAGTATAGATCAATAGGGTTGGTGGTTGGGGAGAAAATCTGGGTTTGGAAGAGTGGAGGGAGCTCTGGTTGTGCACTGGTTAAGAGCTACAGCTGCAAAACAAAAAGTTGGCAGTTCGATTCCACCAACCGCTCCTTGGAAACCCTATGAAGCAGTTCTACTCTATCCTACAGGGTCCCTATGAGTCAGCATAGACTCAATGGCAACAGGTGTGGTTTTTGGTTTGGAAAGAGTGGAGAACCTACCAGAACAATGTAGAACTCATAAGGCAAACCAGAACCCACATTTGTCCCTCAGAGCCTCTAACCTCCATGATGTGGATGATCTGCAGAAAAACCCTCCAGAGCCCTGGCTCAGGACCAGAGAAACTTCAGGTGAAGATCTAGCAGAAGCTGAAAGAACAGAGGCAATATATCAAGGACAACCTGCATGACCTGTAACCCCATCTAGTGCCCTAGGCTGCTGCTTCAATTCCACCATCCAGATCTAGTGCAAGTTTCTCTTTTTTCTAACACTAATTTAGAGCTCCAATGGCAACTAACAACAACAGCAGCAATCTAGAGCTACATAGGCAAAGGAATTATAGGAATTGTACTTCTGACTTAGCTGACTCGATAGTTCAAAACCACCTCAGTACTCCCCCATGCCTCTCTCCTACGTCTTCCCCCCATTTCTCTTTATTTGTCCCCACAAATTTTATAAAATTTTGGCTATTTCCACAAAAATCTCTATGAATATTATAATGGAAATTACCTAAAATTTGCAAAACATACATACCACTCAATAAAATTTTCTTCAAGATCCCTGATTGCTTTTTTGAATGTTTTCTTCAAAATGTATATTTTTTGTTTTGTTGTAAATAGTATCTTTATTAAAAACTCACAATTTAGAAGTAGTTGCAGCTGATATACAACAAAATTTTATTTTTGCTTAAGTTTTGTCCAGCCACATGCTGAATTTTCCAATTAGATATAATAGTTGGCCTGTAGATGTCATTGGTTTTCTATGTAGATGGTTGCATTACCTACTAGTAACAGTACTTTGTTTTTCCCTTTCCTATAAGTGTCTTCCTTATGCTTTTATTTAGTATAATATTTTACACTATGAGCAATAGCATATTCCTTTTTTATGAGTTGAATTGTATCCCCACAAAATGTATTTTGAAATTCTAACTCCTATACCTGTGAAGGAGTCCTGGTGGCACAGTGGTTAAGAGCTCAGGCTGCTGACAAAAAGGTCAGCAGTTCAAATCTACCAGCCACTCCTTGGAAGCCTTATGGGGCAGTTCTACCCTGTCCATTAGGGTCTCTATGGGTTGGAATAGACTTGATGGCAACAAGTTTGGTTTTTGGTATAACTGTGGATATAACTCTCTTTGGAAATAGGGTTTTTTGTTATGCTAATAAGTCCGTATCAGTGTAGGCTATGTCGTCAACCTAGTCACTTCTCAGTTTAAAAAATAAAAATAGAGCCGATTAGACACCAATGGAAGCACATACTTAGGAAGACAGGCGCTGAGTGAGAATCGCCAAGAATCAAGAAAGACCCAGGGCCACTGACAAAGAAAGAATCAACATGGTTGAAACCTTGATTTGGATTTTTAACTTCCAGAACTTTGAGAAAATAAATTTTTGTCCTTTAAAGTCACCCACTTGTAGTATTGTGTTGCAACAACGCTAGCTAACTAACCAAACCAAACACATTGCTCTCCAGTTGATTTCCACACATAGCGACCCTATAGGACAGAGTAGAACTGCCCCATAGGGTTTCCAGGGCTGAAATCTTTATGGAATCAGACTGCCTCATTTTTCTTCTGTAGAGTGACTGGTGAGTTGGAACTGCTAACCTTTCAGTTAGCATCCAAGCGCTTAACCATTGTACCACCATAGTTCCTTGTAACTAACTAAAAAAAAATTTAAAAAAACCCTTTGCCATAGAATGAATTTCATCTCATAGTGACCCTACAGGACAGAGTATAACTGCTCCATGGGTTTCTAGTTAACTAAGACACGCTTTAATGTAGATTTTGATAGAAACTCATCACTGGGTCCAGTGGTTCCTTCCTCTTTTTAATTTGTTAAGAGGTTTTTGTGTATGTGTGTGGTTTAGTTTTTGGGTGTGTGTGTGTCTATATTATGTGATTATTCTATGTGTGTTAAAGATGAATGAGTGTTGAAATTAACAAAAAAAAATTTCTCCACTTATTGAAATAAAATATTTTGGTATTTTAAGAAGTCAGTGTGGACAGTCATTAATATATTGGCAACATAAAAGTATTCTTGCATTCCTGGGATGTACCACACCTATTTATCATTCACTTGTTTTATGACAATTTTTGGATCTTAGTGCTATTATTTTATTTTGGGTATCTGTATGTTCATAGTTTTCATTTATCATGTCATTTTTTTCAGTTTTGTAATAAGAATTTACAAGTTGCATCAAATGTGTTGGAGAAATTTTCTCGCTTTTAAATTTCTTAAACACCAAATATGAAGGAGCAGCTATCTGCTCAACTGAGGTTCAGCAAAGTGAACTATAAAACCCTGTGTGCTCATTGTTGTTGGTATTTTTGACACGTTTGTTTTGAGGGTCAGGTGCTTTTTAAAGTTCAGTTTCAATTTTTTTTAATTATAGGGTTTTTTAGCTTCTCTTCCTCTAGGTACAGAGACGTGTTTTAGATTTTCTTATATACTGTCTACATTAGTTGTTCTTATATTTGTTGATATAAAGCTCTACATTTTGTCTTCATCTGACGCTTAAATGTGCTTTCACACTCGTTTTCACTTTATTGTCCTATACCATGTATATCTGCATTCTTTCTCTTTTTCTTGATCAATCTCAACAACTTTGGTCAATTTTTAGTATTTCAAAGAGTCTGCTTTTGGTTTTGTTACTACTCTCTGCCTTTACTTTGTGTTCTATTTCAGTTTCAAAATTCCTTTGATATTTCTTTACTTACTTTGAATTTGTTATGAAGTTCCTTTTCTAATTTCTTTATTTATTAAATAGCCAAATCAGTAATATTATTTTTAATAGGCATTTAAGCCTACAAATTGTATTAGCTGCATCATACAGAATTCACATTGCTGTTCAATTCTACATATTGTATAATTTACACTATGCTTATACCTTTTCCTATTATGATAGAGTTCCTTTTTTTACTTAATAAACCTGGAATTTTGTGGGTTCTTCTTATTGTATCTACATTTATTGCATTGCAGTAAGTAATGTGCTTTTGTGAATGACCCTTTCACCTTTTTGAGACTCCCTTTGCAAACTATTATCTGTTTCGGGTTTGGGGAAAAATCAAAAGACATTTTCTATATATTTGGTATATGTATTTCTGTATATATACATAGTACTCCATGTTCCTTTGATTAATTAGCATTTCAAAACTCATGTGCTCATGAATCTTTTGTACATCAGGTTCATTAATTTTCAAGACAGCTGTGTAAATCTACCACTGTAATTCTTTTTTTTTATACATGACACTATTATTTCATCTTAAGTATAAATATATATTCTTCATGAAATTTTCCTTATATCATTAGCTGTTGTTGTAAGGTACAACCTCATCTCCAACTCATAAAGACCTTACATGTAACAGAACAAAACTGCTCAGGCTTGCACCATCCTCACAATTTTTGCTATGTTTGAGCTCATTCTTAGAGACACTGTGCCAATTCATCTCATTGAGTGTCTCCCTCTTACTTTACCAAGCATGATGTCTTTCTCCAGTGACTGACCCCTGCTGGTAACATGTCCAAAGTACATGAGATGAAGTCTTGCCACCCTTCTAAGGAGCATTCTGGCTGTACTTCCTTCAAGACAGATTTGTTTGGTCTTCTGACAATCCATGGTTGGGTCAATATTTTTTGCCAATACCACAATTTGAATGTGTCAATTGTTTTTCCATCTTCCTTTTTCATTGTCCAGCTTTCCATGCATATTAGGCCTTTGAAAATTCCATGGCTTGGGTCAGGCGCACGTTAGTCATCAAAGTGACATCTTTGCTTTTTAACACTTTCAAGAGGTCTTTTGCAGCAGATATGTCCAACACAATATGCCATTTGATTTCTTACCTGCTGCTTCCATGGGCATTGATTGCTGATCCAAGAAGATTAAAATTCTTAACAACTTCAATTTCTTCCCCATTTATCATGATGTTGTTTATGGATCCAGTTGAAAGGATTTTCATTTTCTTTATGTTTAGGTGTAATTTATACTGCATCAGTAAGTGCTTCAAGCAGTCTTTGAAAAGTATATATATATATATATATATATGCTTTTCTTGATGTCATTTTGTGCTATTTCCAAATCATTAGGTACACCAAAAATACAGAAAACTGAATAGAATATAAGGCAACTGCAAAAGGAGTTACCACAGAAGAAGCTTTCATGTAACCATTGCTACTGAGATAAAGAAATAGGACATCGCTAGCACCCCAGAAGTCCGTCCCAGTTATGATCCCCTTTCTTCTATCCATCCTCACTTCTAACATAAAGTTTATTTTTGTTTGCTTTGAATTTTAAATTAGTATAATCATATATGCATGCTTTTGTATTGGTTTCTTTCACTGTCGTATTGCGAGGTTTTGTATGTTTTCGTGTGTAGCCATCGTATATTTTTATTGATACATAATATTTCCTTGTATGAAAATATCACAATGTGTTTATTGAGTATAATATTTTGGACATGAATTCTTTGGTTAATTTCCAAACTTATTTTAAGTTTTTCATTCTTATCTTTTTGAGAGATTTAATTTGCTGTTTTCCTAAATTTTTGAGATATACATGCTTAGCTCATTTTCAGATTTCTTTTTTTCTAAAATATGCACTAAAGCCATAAATTTGTTCAGTAGAGTTTTTCTGTATCTCATAAGTTGTGATGTGCAGTAATCCTAAACTATTTTTATTCCAATTTTTATTTAATTGTGATCTATGGTATATTTGAGAGTAAAAACCAAAAAGCCAAACCGATTGCCATGGAGCCAACTCCAACTTACAGGGACCCTACAGGGCAAAATAGGACTGCCTCTAGGATTCCCAAGGCTGTTACCTTTACGGATGCAGGCTGCCACATCTTTCTCCCCTAGAACAGATGGTGGGATTGAACCACTGACTTCTTTTTTTTCACTTCTTTTCTTTTTTATTGTACTTTAGATGAAGGTTTACTGAACAAATGACTAGTTTCTCATCAAAGAGTTAGCACACATATAGTTTTATGACATTAGTTCACAACCTCATGACATGCCAACACCCATCCTTCTCAATCTTGGGTTCCCTATTACTAGCATTCTTGTTCCCTCCTGCCTTGTAGCCCTTGCCCCCGGGCTGGTGTGCCCCTTTACTCTTCTTTTGTTTTATGGGCCTGTCCAATCTAGCTGAAGGGTGAACCTCAAGAGTGACTTTATTACTGAGCAGGAACGGTGTCTAGGGGCAATACTCATAGGGTTTCTCCAGTCTTTCTCAGGCCAGCAAGTCTGGTCTTTCTATTTGAGTTAGAATTTTGCTCTGCATTTTTCTCCAGCTCTGTCCAGGACCCTCTATTGTGATCCCTGTCAGAGCAGTCCATGGTGGTAGCCGGGCACCATCTAGTTGTACTAGACTCAGTCTGATGGAGGCTGTGGTAGATGTGGTCCATTAGTCCTTTGGACTAATCTTTCCCTTGTATCTTTAGTTTCCTTTTTCTTCTTTGCCACCAAAGGGATGAGACCAGTGGAATATCCTAGATGGCCAATCGCAAGCTATTAAGACCCAGACGTTACTCACCAAAATAGAATGTAGAACATTTTCTTTATAGACTATGTTATGCCAGTTGATCTTGATGTTCTCCAAGACCATGGTCCCCACAGCTCTCAGCACAGCAATTCAGTCCCTCAGGAAGTTTGGATGTGTCTATGGAGCTTTCATGACCTTGCCTTGTACAGCTTCTGCTGGCTTTCCCAGCATTGTGTACTATCGTATCCTTCACCAAAGTTACCACTTATCTATTGTCTATTTAGTGTTTTTCTATCCCAACCCCTCCCCTCCCTCATAATCATTAAAGTTTGTATCTTTTTGTGTGTAAACCTTTTCGTGAGTTTTTACAGTAGTAATCTCACACAATATTTGTCCTTTTGGGATTGAGTTATTTCACTCAGCATAATGCTTTCCAGATTCATCCATGTTATGAGATGCTTCACAGGCTCATCTTTGTTCTTTGTTACCTAATAGTTCATTGTGTGTTTGTACCATGGTTTATTTATCTATTCTTCTGTTGAAGGGCTTCTAGGTTGTTTCCATCTTTTTGCTATTGTGAACAATGCTTCTAGCACCATATCATTTTTGAAAATGGTTATATCATTTTGCATTCCCACCAGCAGTGCATAAGAGTTCCTATCTCCCCAAAGCCTCTCCAACATTTGTTATTCTCTGTTTTATTGATTTGTGCCAGTAATGCTGAGGTGAGCTGGTGTCTCATTGTGGTTTTGATTTGCAAAAAAAAAAAAAAAATTTCTAATGGCTAGTGATAGAGACCATTTCCTCATGTGTCTGTTGGCTGCTTGAATGTCTTCTTTGGTGAAGTGGCTATTCATTTCCTTTGCCCATTTTTTAATTGGATTCTTTGTCTTTTTGTTGTAGAGGTGTTGGATTTTTTTGTAGATTTTAGAGATTAGATAGTTGTCTGAATTGTAATAGCCAAAAATTTCTTTCCAGTCTGTAGGTTCTCTTTTTACTCTTTTTTTTTTTTTTTTTAAATTGTACTTTAGATGAAAGTTTACAGAGCAAACTAGTTTCTCATCAGTTAGTACACACATTGTTTAATGACATTGGTTAACAACCCCACCACATGTCAACACTCTCCCTTCTCAACCTTGGATTCCTTATTACCATCTTTCCTGTTCCCTCCTGTCTTTCAGTCCCTGCCTGGGGGCTGGTGTCTCCTTTTTGTTTAGTTTTGTTCCATAGGTCTGTTCTATCTATGGCTGAAGGGTGACCCTCTGGAGTGACCTCATTACTGAGCTGAAAGGGTGTCTGGGGGCCATACTGTCAGAGTTCCTCCAGTATCTGCCAGGGCAGCAAGTCCGGTCCTCTGAGTTAGAATTTTTTTCTGCATTTTTCTCCAGCTCTGTCCAGGACCCTTTATTGTGATCCCATCAGGGTAGTCAGTGGTGGTAGCCGGGCATCATCTCGTTGTACTGGACTCAGTCTGGTGGAGGCCGTGGTAGATGTGTCCACTACTTCTTTGGAATAATCTTTCCCTGTGTCTTTAGTTTTCTTTCTTCTTCTTTGCTCCCAAAGGGGTGAGACCAATGGAGCATTCTAGATGGCTGCTCACAAGCTTTTAAGACCCCAGCTGCTACTCACCAAAGCAGAATGTAGAACATATTCTGTATGAACTAAGTTATGCCAATTGAGCTGGAAGTTCCCTGAGATCATGGACCCCACAGCCCTCAGCCCAGCAATTCAGTCCTTCAAGGAGTTTGGACATGTCTATGGAGCTACCATGACCTTGCCTCATCCAGCTTGTGCTGGCTTCCCCAGTATTGTGTACTGCCTTACCCTTCACCAAAGTTTCCACTTATCTATTTTCTATTAAGTGTTTTTCCATCCCCATCCCTCCGCTCACTCATAACTATCAAAGAGTATTTCTTTTTGTATGAAAATATTTATTCAGTCTCATACAGTATTTGTCTTTTTGGGATTAACTTATTTCACTCAGCATAATGCCCTCCAGATTCATCCATGTTATGAGATGCTTCACAGGTTCATCATTGTTCTTTATCTTTGGTAATAGTCCATTGTGTGTATGTACCACAGTTTGTTATCCATTCATCTGTTGAACGGCATCTAGGTTGTTTCCATCTTTTCGCTATTGTGAACAATGCTGCAATGAACACGGGTGTGCATATGTTTATTTGTGTGATGAATCTTATTTCTCTAGGATATATTCCTAGGAGTGGGATTGCTGGATCATATGGTATTTCTATTTCTAGCTTTCAAAGGAAGTGCCATATCATTTTTCAAAATGGTTGTATCATTTTGCATTCCCATCAGCAGTGCATCTGATCTCCCTGCAGCCTCTCCAACATTGGTTATTTTCTGTTTTATTGATTCATGCCAGTAATGCCGGAGTGAGATGGTGTCTCATTGTGGTTTTGATTTACATTTTTCTAATGGCTAGAGATCATGAGTATTTCCTTATGTGTCTGCTGGCCGCTGAATATCTTCTTTGGTGAAGTGGCTGTTCACTTCCTTTGCCCGTTTTTTAGCTGGATTATTTGTCTTTTTGTTGTACTGGTGTTGGCTTTTCTTGTAGATTTTAGAGATTAGACTTTATCTGATTTGTAATAGTAAAAAAAAAAATTTTTCCCAGTCTGTAGGTTCTCTTTTTACTCTTTTAGTGAAGTCTTTTGATGAGCAAAAGTGTTTAATTTTTAGAAGACCTCAGTTATCTAGCTTATCTTCTGGAGCTTGTGTGTCATTGGTTGTGGTTTGTATCCTGTTAATGCCATGTATTAGGGCCTCTAGCATTGATCTTATTTTTTCTTCTATGAACTGTATAGTTTTGGGCTTTATATCTAGGTCTTTGATCCATTTTGAGTTAGTTTTTGTATATGGAATGAGGTATGGGTCCTGTTTCATTTTATTTTTTTTTAATTTTTTTTTTGGCAGATGGACATCCAGTTTTGCCAGCACCATTTGTTAAAAAGATTGCCTTTTGGCTGTTTGATGGACTTTGGGCCCTTGTTGAAGATCAGCTGATCATAGGTGGATGGGTTTACATCTGTGTTCTCAATTCTGTTTCATTTGTCAATGTATCTGTCATTGTACCAGTACCAGGCTGTTTTGACCACTGTAGGTGTATAGTAGGTTTTGAGGTCAGGTAGTGAGAGTCCTCCTATTTATTCTTCTTCTTCAATAGTGTTTTACTTATTCTGAGCTTCTTCCCTTTCCATATAAAGTTAATGATAAGTTTTTCCGTCTCTTTAAAGAATGTTCTTGGTATTTGGATCGGAATTGCAGTACATTTGTAAATCACTTTAGATAGAATTGTCATTTTCACAATGTTGAGGCTGCTTATCCATGAACATGCTATGTTTTTCCATTTATTTAGATCTCTTTTAGTTTCTTGCAATAGTGTTTTCTCATTTTCTTTGTATAGGTCTTTTATGTTCCTGGTTAGATTTATTCCCAGTATTTTGTTTTTTTAGAGGTTATTGACACTGGGTCTGGGGATTATGAATGGTATTGTTTTCCTGATTTCCTTTTCATCATTCTCTTTATTGATGTATAGGAATCCAACTGATTTTTGTGTGTTTATCTTGTATCCTGCTAAGCTGCTGCATCTTTCTATTAGTTCTCGTAGTTTTCTCGTGGAGTCTTTTGGCCTTTCTATATGTAGTATCGTCCACAAATAGGAAGAGTTTAAATTCTTCATTACTAATTTGGATGTGCTTTATTTCTGTTTCTAGCCTTATTGCTCTAGCTAAGACTTCCAACACAATGTTAAATATGAGTGGTGATAAAGGACATCCTTGTCTTGTTCACGTTCTCAAGGGGAATGTTTTAGCCTCTCTCAGTTAAGGATGATGTCGGCTGTTGGTTTTGCATAGATGCCCTTTATTATGTTGAGAAATTTCCTTTCTCTTTTCGCCTATTTTATTGAGAATTTTTATGAAGAATGGGTATTGGACTTTGTCAAATGCCTTTTCTGTGTCAATTTAGATGGCAATGTGATTCTTTTCTTTCCTTTTATTTATGTGGTGGATTAGGTTGATAGATTTTCTAATGTTGAACCATCATTGCATACCTGGTATGAATCCTACTTGGTCATGGTGTATTATCTTTTTGATATGATGCTGAATTCTATGGGCTAGAATTTTGTTGAGAATTTTTGATCTGTAATTTTCTTTTTTTTGTGGCGTCTTTGTCTGGTTTTGGTATCAGGGTTATGCTGGCTTTATAGAATGAATTTGGAAGTATCGCCTCCTTTTGTATGTTCTGAAATAGTTTGGATAGTACCTGTGTAAGATCTTCTCTGAATGTTTGGTAGAATTTTCCAGTAAAGTCATCTGGGCCAGGGCTTTTTTTTTTTTATTGTTGGGAGTTTTTTTTTTTTTTAATTACCTTTTCAATCTCTTCTCTTGTTATGGGCCTGTTCAGATTTTCAACATCATTTTGTATTAGTTTGGGTATGCAGTGTGTTTCTAGAAATTTATCCATTTCCTCTAGATTTTCAAATTTGTTGGAGTAAAGTTTTTCATAATGCTCTGTCATAATCCTTTTTCTTTCAGTTGGATCTGCTGTAATGTCCCCTATCTCATTTCTTATCTGGGTTATTTGCATCCTCTCTCGTTTTTCTTTTGTCAGTTTGGTCAGCGGTTTGTCAATTCTTTGATTCTTTTAAAGAATCAACTTTTGGTTTTGTTGACTCTTTCTATTGTTTTTCTATTTTCTATTGCATTTATTTCTACTCTGATCTTCATTATTTCCTTTCTTCTGGTGACTGTGGGCTTCTTTTGCTGTTCTCTATTTGTCCATATTGTGTAGCTACTGTTTTGATTTTGCACCTTTCTTCTTTTTTAATGTGTGCATTTCTGGGTATAAATTGACCTCTGAAGAGAGCCTTTGCTGTGTACCAAAAGTTTTCCTATGATGTATTTTCATTCTCATTTGATTCTAGGAATTTTTTGATTCCATCTCTGATTTCTTCTGTTACCGAGTATGAACCACCAACTTTTGGTTAATTAGCAGCCTAGTATTTTAACTACTGCATCACCAGGGCTATATTTGGAAGCACATTTCTGAATTTCCAAATTATATGTTTTATTATTTGTTTGTTTTTTTATTTATATCTTAATTTCCCCCGGTCATAGAACATTCTCTATAATTTTAGTCCTTTTTAATGACTTGATACTTGCTTTATGGTGAAGAAGCCCTGGTGGCACAGTGGTTAATGTGCTCAACTGCTAACTTAATGTTCAGCAGTTCAAAACCACCAGTAGCTCTTCAGTTGAGAGATATGGCAGTAGGCTTCTGTAGTGATTTATATCCTTGGATCTCTATGAGTTTGCTCTGAGTTGGAATGGACTCAATGGCAGTAAACTTTTGCTTTATGGTAAAGGATACGGTCAGATATTTTTAGTGTTTCTTAAGCAATTTAAACTCTTAAGTATCTTGCTTTTTGGAGTGTAATGTTTTTGTGTATCATGTTTCATATATATGTTTACAAATGTATGATCTGTATTTAATTTTTCTATACTCCTGTTGATTTTTAGATGCTTACTCTACCAGTCTCTGAGAGAAGTTTAAAATAACTCACTATAACAATGAGTTTGCCTTTCAGTTTTGTCAATGTTTATTTTATATCTATTTGACAGGAAAAAAAAAAAAACAACTTTTTTTTTTTAGTAAGCTGTTAAAATTTTCAGCATTTTATTGTGTTTTTGCTAGAGTGAACATTTTATAATTATCTCATACTTCTTTTACTTATTTTATTTTTCTTTTATTTTTAGAAATACTTTTCAACTCAATGTCTGATTTGGTATTATAGACATATCAGCATTATTTGACTAATGTTTTCATGAGCTTTCTTTTTTCCTTTTTTAATTTACTCCTTCCATATTCTTATTTGTTAGAACATCTTCTGCAAAGAGTTTACGTGTGTGTGTTTGTGTATATATTCCAACCACTCTGGTTTTTAATTGGCACATTCATTGAGTAAAAATTAATGTAATTCTACATGTGTTTGGGTTTGAATTTTCCATCTTACTGTTTGTTTTCTACTTATCCCATCTGCTCTCTGTTCTTGTTTTCTACTTTCTTCCTTTCTTTAGGATAATTGGGCATTTTTGTTTTTGTTTTTAAATTTTGTTTTCCCACTTTCTTAGCTTAGGAAATTTTTACTCTTTCAATAGTGTTTTAGTGTTATTCTAGAAATTGCTGCATGCATTCTTCAGTGATCTATTGAATAAGTACTTTTGACCTATTCCTGAGCAATGTAAGAAACTTAGAAGAATTTAAAGCAAGTCACTCTCTTCCAACTTATATGCCATCACAATTATATATTTAATTTTTTGTATATTTTAAACAAAACAAGACATCATTATTTATTATTTATTCAGTATGTATTTAGTAACGCTATGCTCATTCCTCTGAATTTCCATTAGGGATCTCCCTTTTTTTTTTTTTTTTTGTAATTCCTGAAGAATATTTTTTAGTATTTTCTTTAGTATGTATCTGTTGGTAATAAGTTCTCATAACCTATTTGTCCAAAATATCCTTTCTTTACTTTTGTTTTTTTCTTATCAATGTACTGAGGAATAATTTACTGAAAATAAATTATATCAATTTAAAGCATACAATTTGTCGAATTTTTCACTGTTGTATAAAGCGGTGAAAACACCACCAAAATCAAGGCACAGAACATTTCCATTACACCTAAAAGATTCCTCATGCTACTTTTATCCTCCTTCTGTCCCTGGACCAAAACAACCACCAATCTTTTACTGTATGTTAGTTCGAATTTTAAGTAAACTTTAATTTGTACTTCTTACTGGGGGCCCTGGTTGTACAACGGTTAAAGCACTGGACTGCTAAAGGAAAGACTGGTGATTTGAAACCATCGGTGGCTCCGTGGGAGAAAGATGTGGCAATCTGCTTCCATAAAGATTTACAGCCTTGAAAATGCCATGGGGATGCTATGGTTTGGAATTGACTAAACAGCAGTGGGTTTGGTTTTTGGGTACTTCTTATGTCTCCCTCCTATTCCTTCTTCTGTCTCTTATATAGTGGAATCACTAAGCAGGTTACTTTTTAATATGGAAAGAATCTTTTCTTTACATACCAAGGAAACAAGTTATTTATTTTAAAGTTTTTATCAATCTATATATTTATCTTTAAATATTTTGAGGTGCAATGGATCACTTTTGTGTGGTCTTTCTCACCATGGTCTTGTAACACCCACCTAAGTGATTGGGTGGGACTGTGCAAATATAAAATACCCTGGTGGCATTGTGGTTAAGAACTATGGCTGCTAACCAAAAGGTCAGCAGTTTGAATCTGCCAGGTGCTCCTTGGAAGCTCTAGGGGACAGTTCTACTCTGTCCTATAGGTTGTTATGAGTCGGAATCAACTAGATGGCAACAGTTTTTTTTTTTTTTTTTTGGTGCAAAAAAGGTAATTGTGGCCCACTGATGGGACTGATTAGTTTTGCCATCCCACTGGCCCAATTCCAGAGCAGAGAAAGGATCCTGCCATCACCAAGGAAGAACAGTCAGGAGGGGAGGGGATCCTTTGGACCCAGGATCCCTGGGCTGAGAAGCTCCTGGAACCAGGAGACAGACAGACAGATGGAGAGAGGGGGGAGAGAGAGAGAGAGAGCTGTAATACTTCATATGATGAAAAGTGCTGGCAGAGAAATGTAGACGGGAGAGTCCAGCAGGAAATGGTGGGTGGGCTTCCCAGCCTTTGGGCAGGAGGCTTGCTGGTGGACTAGGGTGCCCCCAGGGACCTAGTGGAGCTGACTCACAGAGCTAGAGCTGAGCACCTTCGGGCAGAGGCTTACTGGAGGAGTGGGGTGCGCCTTGGAATACTTATTGGCAGAGCTAAAATAGCTTTGTAACACTTGCTGGAGCAGGACAGAGGCAAGTGTCAGAGAGAGGTGTGCCTGTGAGCATAGCTGTAAAGAGTCTATCCTGATGGAAGAACAGTATCCTGAGCATCCCTGAGCCTGAATTCTAACCTGTTACTTCCCTAATAAACCCTTTAATTATGAGATTTGTCTGTGAGTTCTGTTTGGTCTTTGCAATGAATAATTGAACCCAGCAGAGAAATAGAGAGTGCCATGGGAGGGATGATAGGTGTCAGAACTGGTAAAGATGGTGGAAGGAGGAGGCATGCCTAACCTCTGCTTCATAGGAATCAGTCTTGGGCTATTGACCTTGAGTCTCCTTCCCCCTTGTGAAGTTAGAAGAAGAGGTCAGATGCCACTCCCACCCCATTTTTACATATTTCCTCTGTAATCTCAATTATCTTACTCTCTCATTTCATGTTCTTACCAACTCTGAAATTCCACAACTTATCTTACAATTATTTAAACATATTCACAGTATTTACCAAGTTGATGTACAATTTATGAATTCTTGATGTCTTAAGTAGATTTCAAGGGAGATTTGAATTTTTAAATAGAATTACCATAGAGTAGAATAGTTTTATCATATGTAGTTTAAGATTTGTATTTAACAAATGTGGTTGCTGACAAGAAAATGATTCTTATTTTCTAGGTGAAAATAAGATCATTATCAATCTGTAAGACTATTCTCTATCATTCTAAAAAGAATCAGTATCTCTCAAAAATATTTTTATTTAAAATCTTGTTTTTATAATCAAAAGGCAAAAAAGCAGATAGCTTATGAACTTCCATGCCAACATTCATATTCAAACATTTTCATCTTGAAAGTTTCAACCAATATATGTGAATACATGCAAAGTGCCAGAAGCTTTTTCGAGTGTTCAAAATCAATTGGGGAACAAAACAGACAAAAATTCATGCCTTCTGAAGCTTATATTCTAATGATGAGTGATGTCTTAGTTATCTAGTGTTGCTGTAGCAGAAAGACCACAAGTGGGTGACTTTAACAAAGAGAAATTTATTTTCTCACAGTCTAGTAGGCTAAAAGTCCAAATTCAGGGCATCAACTCCAGGGGAAGCCTTTCTCTCTCTGTTGGCTCTGGAGTGGAAGGTCCCTCTCATCATTCTTCCCCTGGACTAGGAGCTTCTCTGCCCAGAACCTTGGGTCCAAAGGACATGCTCTGCTCGCAGCTCTGTTTTCTTGATGGTATAAGGTCCCCCATCTCTCTGTTCACTTCTCCCTTTTATATCCCAAAGGAAACTGGCCCAAGACACAATCCAATCCTGTAGATTGAGTCCTGCCTCATCAACACAACTGCCACCCATTTCTCCTGATTAACATCGTAGTTGCAGGATTTACAACACATACAAAAATCACATCAGATGACAAAATGGTAGACAATCACACAATAGTGGGAATCATGGCCCAGCCAAATTGATACACACATTTTTGGGGGACACAATTTGATCCATAACAGGCCATAAGCAACAATAAACACACACACACACACAAAAAACACAAAAGTAGATAAATACATAATAAATGATAAACTTAAATATAATACATGGAAGAAATAAGAGCTATGGAAAACAGACATAAAGAAAACAAAGAGAACTGGCAGGATAATGACAATTTAAATAAACTGGTCTGGTTAGTTTTCACTGAGAAAATTATATTTTCTGAGGAGAAGAATTATTTAGATTTGGATATTTGCTATATATACGTCTAATAACCAAGAAATCAGATTAGGGAAATGTGTGTTTGAGTCATTCTATTTTAGTGGAACCTGTCCAGTGGCTGTAACATCAATGATCTAGACTTCTTTTGAAACTTGAGTTAAAAAACAAGTATTTGATAAGAGCAGCAGAAGCCATATGATTTAAAATATTTACAATTTGCTTTGTTATTTGTAAATAACTGATCACTTCAAAAGATGTTAAAGAAAAATCAGTTATAAAACAAACATATAAATACAGCAAAATTATAAAAATAAAATGAAAAATCACATCTTTAATGGGGGTCAAACAGTTCACAGGAAAAAATAAAAAATAATAATGGACATACTCAGGCACACACATTTTTGTGGATACACGTCGGGTAAGACCACAACTGACCAAACTGGTTTTACTCCTTTAACATGAAGTTAAAGGAACTCTGCATGTGATTACAGGCTGACAGAAAATTGTAGAAATTGCTTCAAGATAAACTTACAGGATTTTGTTCCATTTCTGTAATCCAGTGTTAGGAATTATACATGTGGCTATCGAGTGAAAGATAAATGAAACTTTATGTTGTTTTTGGTAAAATATGGATCAGAAAATTATTTCTGTATGCTTACAATAAAAACTCTGATATACTATTTGAAAGTTTTGTGAATACTCAATTTCAAATGTTGACAAGTGTTTATTTCTTATCAAGTTTTATGACAAAATGATTTATTTTTTTTAAAAGAGAAAAGAAAATTAGCCTTATTTGAAATTATTCAAATTTTGATACTTCTGTGGCTAGTCCCCTATACATAACTTTCCTAGCTGACACCTCCTTAAGAAATATTCACTGAATTCTGTTTGACTATCGTATATCAAGTGAACATGTACATGCCCTCATTATTCATGAGTCAGACAGCACCCCAAGTGTACCCAGCTTTAAATTGCTTTTGAACCATCGATTATCTCTAGAAATGTCTCCTTCCAAAATGTATTTTGTAGGGAAACTCAATTTGAATTCTGCATCGACTGCAGCAACACACAAAAGTCATAGATAGGCTTGAAGGTCGCTTTGACATTGTTCCTTTCAGTAAAACTTTTGCTATGTTTATGGAACAAAACCCGGGAACGTTCTGCATGTCACAGCATAAGATTATAAGATGCCTGCTTGGTCCTTTTCTGAATAATAACATAGTAAACTCATCCTTTTGTTAAAAATAGATGCTTGTTCTTTCTAAAACAGAAACAACATGCAGCTTTGAAAGAGACAAGCAGAAAACCATGAAATGAGTCATCAGCTGTGTTCAGTTACAGTGAGTGGGTTTATCTGTGACTGTGTGTGAAAAACCACTCATGAGAAGTCAGCAAAAGTGCAGTCAATTGCTGAGAGCTAATCATGCTGGGTTGTTCTTGGAGGAACATGGTGTTTGAAGGTAGCACCGACAGTTACCAATTATTGCCTCCACTTGGCAAAATGAATGGGTCTGAATAGTTATCTTGAAGGTATTCTCAGCAAGAACTATATTTAAACCGCTAACACCAGTAATTGTGTATAGCTCACCCAATCCCGAGTTTGATCTGAAGTATTTTACAGTATACAGTCAAAGCTGCTTAACTTTGGCTTCCATTGTCCACAGAATGTGTCTGATAAATAGCTTGCACTAAAATGCATGTTTTACAATCTAACGTTAACTAGCTAATTTCTGTTGAGGACCATTAAAGGAATGTTTCTACTCTGGTTGCTTCTGAAATATTTAGCTATAAGTTCCTATCATCAAATCATTTTGAATCCTTATATAAAGGCACCCTGGTGCACAATAATGTCTATATTTGGTTTTAAGCTGATAATTTATAGCTGTTGGAATGCAATAATAAACTTGCCTTGGGAAATATAATCAGTGAAAGGAATGCATTTGTTTTATTTCTGTTGATTACCTTGAGGGGACACAACGTAGAGGGAAACACGATACTGGTGTCCTTGCTTTTATAGAAAAAAAAAAAGATTTACCTTCCTTGCTTGAGGTTGTTCTGATTATTGCTATTAGCAGGATGTCAAAGAAGCTTATTACTTTTTGCTGAAACTTTCTACTTCCAATGTTCCCAACATACAAATAAAATTTGATACAAGTAAAAGAAATAATAAATTACAGTCATCACCCAACTAAAATGGAAAGAACACGTCAGTTTTAGCTTTTTTTTTTTTTTGGTTATTCACACTTGTTCAATTCCTTTTGTCTGTGGTTTTATCCTTTACAAAGCAGCAGAAACTAAAATTACATAAGTACATTTATTTTGCCATTATTTTAGGAATAGATTAGTTTCATATTTAAAAATGGCTCCCTTGAAGAATGAATGCAGCAGCTTATTTCTGACATGAAGATGTTCTCAAGGATTGTCTTTATTCACTGTGAAAATGACACAGGTTGTGTTACACTTGGATTCCTCAAACAGAAGACATTTCAAAGCAGCTTTTAATTGGCTACTGGAACTATATTACATTCCAAATCTTGCTAATGTTTCCTCCACCAGACTGAGTTTCTCCCCACATATTGTTAATGAATGACCACATTGCCAAGAATCTCTGAAGACACTAAGAATTTTGGTTTATTTAGGAAAAATTTTTCACAATAAAATGTTTCCTATTTTGAGGAGAAACAAGAATATAGTCTGATTAATACAGAAAGTAACATAAATTTCCAAGCAGCTTAATTTCTTCTTAATTTAACCACTCACTCGAGGAAACAAAATTTTGGAACAGGAGTGAGTTATGCGCTTTCTTCTCTCTCAGTATTAGTATTTATCAGAAATAATTATTTCCCATGTGTATTTTATAACCAACTCCCCTTTGCCAAGAGGCCACAAAAAATAAATAATTTGATATTATACAAAACACCACCTATTTGCAACTTAATCTTTCACATATGACTGGTGAGAATGTAAAAAGGTACAGCCACTATGGAAAACAGTTTGGCAGTTTCTTAAAAAGTTAAACATACCCCTATCAAACAACCCAGCCAGTGCAATCCTCAGTATTTATCCTTGAGAAATAAAATCTTGTGGACAAAAAACCACTATAGGCTGTTCATCGCAGCTTTTTCAGTCAATAAGCATATCAGCAAAATATGTGTGATCATCAATCAGGATGCCTGGATTGACAGAATAAAGGCCCTGTTCAGAGTATAGACAAATGAACCGAGGGCATCTCCTCTGAGTTTCTGTATGCTTCTGATGAAGGTTACACTCAACCGGGATACAGACATAGTTGAAGAAGATAACTGGACACAGAATGACCCAGAGTATGTTATTGAGAGGCATCAAAGCACTCGCCTACAGGCACTGAAGCTCAAGACCTAGGGAGGAAAGGTTATAGTACAGCGGATGCAGACTGGAGAGGTGAAGACTAAGGAGCAGAGGCTCACACCAGGGTTGGGAACCTAAGAGCATAAACATACCAGTCTTAAAGGAGAAGTTATGTTGCTTGTATAGATTTTTTTAAATTATCATTTAAAAAGCTAAAACAGCCTGAAAAACCTTGAGAAAGACCTTGAAAGAATTTGTATGAATCAAGTAAGATAGAGTATGAAAAACTAACAATAAATGAAATCGATGAACATTATCTACGTGATGCGTAGAATACACACTTGAGTTGTATAATTTAAACACACACACAGATATCTATCACCCGTCTCTCACCTGTTTAACTACCAACGTACAAACTATTTTTATAAAGTCAAAATAACCAGAGTGTTATGATGCACATCAATGCATACAATAAAGTCTACATTAATAAATGTAACCAGTCTACATTAATAAAAATCTGTTATAACATAATGATCTTTAATACTGAGAACATTCCTAGAACATGACTAAAAGACATATTTGACATCTGATACTTTCTTTTGTCAAATTCTCAGGTCCAAATTGGTAGGAACTGCTCTTTTGATTTCAACAAAGCATTAATTCTTGAACACTTCATACTTCATAGAAATATTCCACATCATTGTTTTAAGAATTCTAAGAAATTTAGATTTATGGAGCATCAGTGAAAATATCAGTGTTTAGTTTAGATAGCATGTTTTCCTAAAAAATTGTGCCAGTACTCTTCACTTAAGAATAGTTTTCAGTAAATTACTAATGTAAGTACTATTTAAAAAATAAATAAATAAAAGAAGCACATTTTTTCTAGTCTTCACTGATAATGAAATTTCATTTTCTTATTCATAATCTGATGTTATGCACATTATTTTTGTTTTTAATTTAAGTGGTATTATAAATTATTTTCTGAATATGAAACTGTATACTGAGCTAATAAAATGACTAGTTTAATAAAAATGGCAGTCTAATCTGGCAAACAAATCCCGTCAACAGAGTGCATTAACATAGTGGAAATTTATAGTCCAAGACAAATTATGTCCAAATGAAATCATTTACTTAGGTAGATCTGGTGTCAAACATGGAAAGTAGAAAAATTTTTTTGGAACATGAACATGCTTGGAAACCATTCAAACAGCAAATTTGACAAAGATTAAAGAAAATCAATCATTGGTAAGAATCATTTTCATGTGCTTTAATTTCTTTTACAAAAGAACAGTTTGACCTGAATCTGAAAACATGAATAAGCAAGAAAACCTATTGGTGGGCTGAATAATGGCTCCCCTAAAGACATTCATGCCCAAATCCTGAGAGCCTGTGAATATGTTACGTTTCATGGCAAGAGGAACTTTGCAGATGTGGTTAAATTAAGGACATTGGGATGGGAAGATTATCCTTGAATATCTGATGAGGCAATCTAATCACCAAAAGTCCTCAAAAGTGCAAGAGGGAGGCAGAAGAAGAGAATAAAAATGATGCCATGTGAGAAGAACTAGATCTGCCATTGATGGCTGTGAAGATGGAGAAAGGGGCTAAGGAATGCAGTGGGTTCAAGAAACTGGCAAAACTAAAGAAGCAGATTGTCACCATCAATCTCCAAACGCAAACTTGCCGACACTTTTATTCTAGCCCACTTAAACCTGTGTCTGACTTCTGATCTACCACACTGTAAGATAATAAATATGTATTATTTAAGCCATTTCATTTTTTGTAATTTGTTGCAGCAGCAATAGAAAAATAAAATATTAGAAATGGTCAATAGTGACTTTGAAGTGCAAATTCTAAGCTACACCTTCTTTGCAGCATTGTAGGTATTTTCAATTACTTGATTTTAATTATGATACCAACAAAAATGTATTGAAAGCTCATGTATCCAAGATTAACTTCTTTAAACAATTAGCAAAATAATCTGGTAGAAAATACTTTTTTTTTTTTTTAACTTTCCATTAAACACAATGATGTAAGCAAACAAAAGAAAACTGATGATGAATAAAATAAACTGAGCAAAACTGAATCCACAATTACTTTGTACTAAACTTGAAAACATCAATGAAATAGATGATTTTCTATATAAATATGTAATTTCACTTACTACACAGAGAAATCGATGGACCAATAACTGAGAACAATGTTGAGAAGCTTAGCAATAGGTTTATCAAGTGTTTCTGATGAATTATTTCAATTTCTTACAAAACAAATTAATTGACATTTTACAAATTATTCTAGGTCATAACAGATGAGAACCCACATGAATCACAACACTAAAAAAAAAAACCTGGAGATTCAGTTGAGAAATAATTAGCACAGAAGTGGGAATATAATTTAACAATTATTAATACAGTAAATTTCACAAAGAAAGGCAAGGATATTCAACACAAGGGAACTACTAAAATCATTTATTTTATCAGTAGGTTAAATAAAAATGTTTTATTTTCAAACAACTCAAGCAGCTTCATTTGACAAAGTGCAACAAATTCCTACTCGAAAATATTACAAAGAAAATAAACAAATAGCATATTTAAAATAAATAAATAAAGATAAATTTTAACTAGAAAAAATATAATAAAGGATGAAATGCCAGCAGGATTTTATCTGCTAAAATTAGAATCCCAAACAATAAGATGTCTACTATCATCATTATTTTTAAGATTATTTTTGAAAGTTATATTTCGTTTATTTGGAATGAAAAAGCAAAAATAAGAGACCTAGAGTGAAGGAAGATCAAAGGCCATGATTTTATGCAATATGTGTATACCTACAATTCCCCAGAAAACAAATTGAAAAACTTTCCTTAAAAATATTCAGTACGATGGTTTTCTACAGGACATCTACACAAAAATCGATAGTTTCACTGACATAGAAAACAGGTTGTCAATATTCCCAGATATAATTGCTATCTGTATGAAAAAGCATATATCTTTTTTTATAGCTTCGAAAGCAAAAAATTAAGTAGAAAGTTTTATCATGATTCATGCTAAAGAATTTAAGTATTGCAAAGTTCAGTTGATCTGTTAAATACATAGATTAACCCAATCCCAATAATTAACCTGTGGAGATTCTCTTGCTATTCAATAACATGTTTGCGAAAATCTAGTCATTTTTCTTGAGATAATCAATGGAGTAATGAAGTAATCACAACAAATGAGACAATTTTTATAGAATGTTACAAAATAAACCTCATTTGTTATATTCTCACTGTATTGAAGGGGGTCAGTCAAGGCACTCTCCTTCATGACCTCTCTCTGTTCTTGGTTAAACCAAAAAAAAAAACAAAAAACAAAAAAAAAAACCCATTGCCATTAAGTGGATTCCAACTCGAACTGCCCCATAGTTTCCAAGGAGTACCTGGTGAATTTGAACTACCACCCTTTTGGTAAGCAGACATAGTTCTTAACCACTAAACCATCAGGGTTTCCATTTTTGGTTAGAAAGCTCAAATGTTCTAATTAAAAACTGGATATTTGGCAAGCTGTAGTTTGTAAAGTCTCCTCAGAACCTCATTTGGAAGGTATGTTTCTAACCTCTTCCCAGATCAGATTCATTCCTGTAAGACAGCTCTTTTACCACTTTGTCAAACAATAGAATAAATATAGCAAAAATCTTGACCACATGTCCACGTTCTCTTGATACCAGAAGTCTTCCTATTTTTTATATCATGTTTTGATAGATCAATGAAGTATTAGTTTCCCAAAGCTCTTGACAAAGTTTTGTCGCCACAAAAAAAGCACGATTAATCTAATGAGGCAGCCAAGTTTTCTGACTGGAAGAGACCAAGAACTTCTAACATGTAAGACTGGTATAATACAAAGTTTCTCCTTTTCATCCTTCAGCTCATCAGGGGACATCATGAACTGTGAGCCAGACCCAAATTTCTATTGGAAAATATAGTTACATTTTAGCCAGATTTTTCCAATGAGAGTATGAAAAAACAATTCACAAGTTTTAGCTGATAAAATGTTCTGGTTGTCAATTGATTACATTGTAATTGAACCTCATTTGATACTTGAAAGAAAACATGGTAAATGATTTAAAGTTTTATTTTGTCACTTATTTTTGTAAATAAAGCTTTATTGTAACACTTGTGATTGTTGGTTGCTATAGAGTCAATTCTGATTTATGGCGGTCTTATGTGTGCGGAAGAGAACTGCTCCATAGGGCTTTCTAGTCTGTGACCTTTCAGAAGCAGATCACCAGAACTGTCTTCCAAGGCGCCTGTGAGTGGGTTCAAAGTGCTAAGTTTTGGCTAGTAAGTCCAGCACTTGACCAGCTGCACCCCCCAGGAACTCCTTACCGCAGTAACTCAGTCTTATACAGATTTGTTTATGGCCCATGGCAGCTTTCATGCTACAGTGACAGAGTTGAGCAGTTTCTGCAGAGAACACATGACCAGAAAAGCTGAACATATTTACTATCTGATCCTTTGCAGAAACTGTGGACCCCTGATCTAAACAATGCTTGGTATTAAAGTCAATGAGTTTAGAAAAGATAATGGAACTGCATATACAGATGTATTTAAGATAAAGTACAATAGAGCATATGAACAGCCCATGTGCTTGTCAAATAATATTTGGTAAAACAATCTTATGTTTCCATTGGTATTGGTAAAAAGCTAAGTTTCCATTAAACATGAAGCAAAAGGAAGCCACACTAACAGCCTGTTGCCATTTTGGTAAAGTATTTCAGACATATATTAGGTGACAAGATAACTTTACATAATTATCAATTGTAGTATTTTTAAATTGACTGAAAAAAAAAATCCTTTACTCCTCAAATCATCTTTCAAGTATGAATAAAAATTATTGGTATTTAAAAACACTAAATCTTTATAATTATATTATAAATAAAATGAATGGACAAAGACACAGATTCTTTTAAAAAGAGTATATGTTGACTACACTAATGAATCCAAGTTTTGGTAAAAGCTTTACAGTGCAGTTGAATTTTCATAGAAGATTTTAGTTTCAAAGAGCAGGACATTGGCAGGGTTATCTCTTTGAATTTGTTTTTCTTTTAGTTTATTGCTTGGAACATTTGCATAAAAATAAGTGTTTTGTTTCTTAGTTCATCTGCTTCTACTAAAGTTATGTTCTAATGATTATGACACCCTAACTGGTTACTTTGGAAATTATAATGATGTTAGAAACCGATTATGACTTCCCAATGGGACACGGCTGCAGGACCAGGCGAATTACATAAGCAGTGAAAGGAATGTGTTTTCATGCGAAGTCTTGAGTATTATTAAAGAACAAAGGGAAAGGGAAACAAGGAAATGGGAAGACACAAATAAAAATAATGAGCAATTATATTCTGCCTACCAAAATTCCCCCTGCAGTTTCAATCAGTGTCTCTGCTTCTGCTTTCTGTTCTAAATAATTGTGCTAGTTCTGGGAAATTTATACAGCATGATCCACAGCAGCTGTGACTGCTTTCCCATGATTAATTAATTCTTACTCTTTTTTAGTTTACCATTCCATGATCTTTTTAAAACACTGCACATCAGCTTTTATTCCTGGGCTAAACTGGCAATGCATGAATGATTTCAAGATAGAGATTTGGCTCTAGACTTCCGTTCTCTAACAAGTGCTCCAGAAAAAGAGGAGGTACTCAGGGAGGACCCTTTTGTAATCTTAGGTAGATCTCTGAACCTTACTTCTACTCTTGGCAAGACGGGCATAAAAACCCCCTACCCAATGGAGTTAAGGGACTAAATGATACAATATACAGATAAAGTATTTAGGACAGTGTCCCACATGTGGGCAGTGCTTAGCAAATGTTTGTTATCTATTATAGTAATAAACTTGGAAGCTATATGCCTATTTAAACAGTGCAGGGACTATTAAAATGTTTTGGTAACTTCTCTTCTAGAATATCTATAACCCAGTACCCAGTGCCATCGAGTCAATACCGACTCATAGCGACCCTATAGGACAGAGTAGAATGTCTCCAAGCAGTAGAAAATGCTGTTTACTTACAGTTATACACTGTAGTTTAAAAGCACCAAAGTGTATCATTATCTGTGAATATCCACTTATCTCAGAAGAGTTGATGCTGAATGGTTGGTAGACATTGCCAGAAATCATATCCACATTGGAAGAGAGCTTCTTGGAATAGACACCAGAATCCTTACAGCAGCCCCTCAGTCACACAAGTGGTGAGGCAAGGTCTGCAAAGAAAGCTGACTTGATAAGTGGCCAAGATTGATGCTAACAAGAGAATGTCATCAGTTTAAGTCATTTATTCAGGAGCCTCCCAGTTAGAAGTAGGTGAACCTTTGAGGGAAGACCTTGTGTTTTATCTTAGGTGCCCTGTAGTCGATTCCATCTCATAGTGACCCTATGTACAACAGAATGAAACGCTGCTCTGTTCTGCACCATTCTCGCAATTGCTGTGTTTGAGCCCATTGTTGCAGCCACTGTGTTAATCCATTTCATCTAGGGTCGTCTTCTTTTCAACTGACCCTTTACTTTACCAAGCATGATGTTCCTTTCCAGGGACTGGCCCTTCCTGATAACAAGCCCAAAGTACTTGAGACAAAGTCTCTTCGTCCTCTCTTCCAAGGAGCTCTCTGGCTGTATTTCTTTCAAGACAGACTTGTTCATTCTTCTGGCAGTCCATGGTATATTCAACATTCTTCTCCAGCACCATAATTCAAAGCATCAATTCTTCTTTGGTCTTCCTTTTTCAATGTCCGTCTCTCGCATGTATATTAGGTGATTGAAAATATCATGGCTTGGGTCAGGCGCACCTTAGTCCTCAAAGTGACATCTTTGCTTTTTAACAATTTAAAGAAGTCTTTGGCAGCAGATTTTCCCAATGCGTCCTTTGATTTCCTGACTGCTGCTTCAATGGGCATTGATTGTCAATCCTAGTAAAATGAAATCCTTGACAACTTCAATCCTTTCCCTGTTTATCCTGATGTTGCTCATTGGTCCAGTTTGAGGATTTTTGTTTTCTTTATGTTGAGGTGCAATCCATACTGAAGGCTGTGGTCTTTGATCTTCATCAGTAAGTGCTTCAAGTCCTCTTCACTTTCAGCAAGCAAGGTTGTGTCATCTCCATGATGCAGGTTGTTAATGAGTCTTCCTCCAATCCTGATGCCACATTCTTCTTCATATAGTCCTGCTTCCGAGATTATTTGCTCAGTGTCCAGACTGAATAAGTATGGTGAAGGGGTGCACCCTGACACACACCTTTCTTGATTTTAAACCATGTGGTATCCCTTGCTCTATTTGGACAACCACCTCTTGGTCTATGTACAGGTTCAATATGAGTACAATTAAGTGTTCTGGAATTCCCATTCTTCACAATGTTATCAATAATTTGTTATCATCCACACAATCAAATGTCAATGAAACACAGGTAAACATCTCTGGTATTTTCTGCTTTCAACCAAAATCCATCTGACATCAAAAATGATATCCCTCATTCCACATCCTTTTCTGAATTCAGCTTGAATTACTTGCAGTTCCCAGTCAATGTACTATTGTAACCCCTTTTGAATGATCTTCAGTAAAACTTTACTTCCTTGGGATATTAACGATATTCTTCCATAATTTCCACATTTGATTGAATCACCTTTCTTTGGAATGGGCAAAGATATGGATCTCTTCCAGTCAGTTGACTAAGTTGTTAGGTGCCGCCGAGTCTGTTCCAACTCATAGTGACCCTATGCACAACAGAATGAAACACTGCCCTGTTCTGTGCCATCCTTACAATCCTTGTTATGCTTGAGCTCATTGTTGCAGCCGCTGCATCAACCCACCTCGTTGAGGATCTTCCTCTTTTCCACTGACCCTGTGCCCTGCCAAGCATGATGTCCTTCTCCAGGGACAGATCCCTCCTGACAACATGTCCAAAGTATGTAAGATGCAGTCTCACCATCCTCGCTTCTAAGGAGCATTCTGACTGCACTTCGTCCAAGACAGATTTGTTCTTTCTTTTGGCAGTCCATGGTACATTCAATATTCTTTGCCAACACCACAATTCAAACGCATCAGCTCTTCTTCGGTCTTCCTTATTTGTTGTCCAGCTTTCACATGCATATGATGTGACTGAAAATACCATCGCTTGTGTCAGGCACTCCTTAGACTTCAGGGTGACATCTTTGCTCTTCAACACCTTGAACAGGTCCTTTGCAGCGGATTTACCCAATGCAAAGTGTCTTTTGATTTCTTGACTGCTGTTTCCATGGCTGTTGATTGTGGATCCAAGTAAAATGAAATCCTTGACAACTTCAATATTTTCTCCATTTATTATGATGTTGCTCATTGGTCCATTTGTGAGGATTTTTGTTTTCTTTATGTTGAAGTGCAGTCCATACTGAAGGCTGTGGTCTTTGATCTTCATTAGTAAGTGTTTCAACTCCTCTTCACTTTCAGCAAGCAAGGTTGTATCATCTGCATAACGCAGGATGTTAATAAGTCTTCCTCCAATCCTGATGCCCCGTTCTTCTTCATATAGTCCAGCTTCTCGTATTATTTGTTCAGCATATAGGTTAAATAGGTATGGTAAAAGAATACAACCCTGATGCACACCTTTCCTGAATTTAAACCAATTCATTATCCCCTTGTTCTGTCTGAACCACTGCCTCTTGATCTATGTAAAGGCTCCTCATGAGCACAATTAAGTGTTCTGGAATTCCCATTCTTCACAGTGTTACCCATAATTTGTTATGATCCACACAGTTGAATGCCTTTGCATAGTCAACAAAACACAGATAAACATCCTTCTGGTATTCTCTGCTTTTACCCAGGGTGCATCTGACATCAGCAATGATATCCCTGCTTCCACATCCTCTTCTGAAACCTGCCTGAATTTCTGGCAGTTCCCTGTCGATATACTGCTGCAGCCATTTTTGAATGATCTTCAGCAAAATTTTGCTTGCGTGTGATATTAATAATATTGTTCTATACATTCCACATTCGGTTGGATCACCTTTCTTGGGAATAGGTATAAATATGGATCTCTTCCAGTCAGTTGGCCAGGAGGCTGTCTTCTATATTTCTTGGCATAGAGGAGTAAGCATCTCCAGCGCTGCATCTGTTTATTGAAACATCTCAATTGATATTCCATCAATTCCTAGAGCCTTGTTTTTTGCCAATGCCTTCAGAGCAGTTTGGACTTCTTCCTTCAGTCTCATCTGTTCCTAATCATATGCCACGTCTTGAAATGGTTGAATATCGACTAATTCTTTTTGGTATACTGACTCTGTGTATTCCTTCCATCTTCTTTTGATGCTTCCTGCATTGTTTAATATTTTCTCCATGGAATCCTTCACTATTGGAACTCTAGGCTTGAATTTTTTCTTCAGTTCTTTCAGCTCGAGAAACGCCGAGCATGTTCTTCCCTTTTGGTTTTCCATCTCCAGCTCTTTGTATATGTCATTACAACACTTTACTCTGTCTTCTCTAGAGTTCTTTTGAAATTTTCTGTTCAGTTCTTTTCCTTCATCAATTCTTCCTTTGGCTTTAGCTGCTTGATCCTCAAGACCAAGTTTCACAGTCTCCTCTGACATCCATCTTGGTCTTTTCTTTCTTTCCTGTCTTTTCAGTGACCTCTTGCTTTCTTCATGGATGATGTCCTTGATGTGATTCCACAACTCATCTGGTCTTCAGTCACTAGTGTTCAATGCATCAAATCTATTCTTCCGATGGTCTCTAAATTCAGGTGGGATATGCTCAAGGTCATATTTTGGCTCTCATGGACTTCCTCTGATTTTCTTCAGTTTCACCTTGAACTTGCATATGAGCAATTGATGATCTGTTCCACAGTCGGCCCCTGGCCTTGTTCTGACTGATGATTTTGAGCTTTTCCATTGTCTCTTTACACAGATGTAGTCACTTTGATTTCTGTGTGTTCCATCTGGCCAGGTCCTGATGCTGTTTATGTTGGTGAAAGAAGGTTTTTGCAATGAAGAAGTCGTTGGTCTTGCAAAATTCTATCATTTGATCTCTGTCATTGTTTCTATCACCAAGGCCATATTTTCCAACTATTCATCCTTCTTCTTTGTTTCCAACTTTCTCATTCCAATCACCAGTAATTATCAATGCATCTTGATTGCATGTTCGATCAATTTCAGATTGCAGCAGGTGATAAAAATCTTCTATTTCTTCATCCTTGGCCCTAGTGGTTGGTGCATAAATTTGAATAATAATCATATTAACTGGTCTGCCTTGTAGAGGTACGGATATTATCCTATCACTGACAGCATTGTACTTCAGGATAGATCTTGAAATGTTCTTTTTGACAATGAATGCAACACCATTCCTCCTCGAGTTGTCATTCTCAACATAGTAGACTATATGATTGTCCGATTCAAAACGGCCAATACCAGTCCATTTCAGCTCACTGATGCCTAGGATATCGATGTTTATGCATCCCATTTCATTTTTGACTATTTCCAATTTTTCTAGATTCATACTTCGTACATTCCAGGTTCCGATTATTAACGGATGTTTGCAGCTGTTTCTTCTCATTTTGAGTCATGCCACATCAGCAAATGAAGGTCCCGGAAGCTTTACCCCATCCATGTCATTAAGGTTGACTCTACTTTGAGGAGACAGCTATTCCCCAGTCATCTTTTGAGTGCCTTCCAACCTGGGGGGCTCATCTTCCAGGACTATATCAGACAATGTTCCGCTGCTATTCATAAGGTTTTCACTGGCTAATGCTTTTCAGAAGCAGACAGTCAGGTCCTTCTTCCTAGTCTGTCCTAGTCTGGAAGCTCAGCTGAAACCTGTCCTCCATGGGTGACCCTGCTGGTATCTGAATACCGGTGGCATAGTTGCCAGCATCACAGCAACACACAAGCCCCCACAGTACGACAAACCGACAGACACGTGGGGGGTTGGCTAAGTAGCTATGTTCTAAACCTCTTGGGATAGATCAGTGAGCACTCCAGTGCTGCAGCCATTTCTTGAAACATCTCAGTTTATATTCTGTCAATTTGTGGAGCCTTGTCTTTTGCTAATGCCTTCAGTGCAGCTTGGATCTCTTCCTTCAGTATCATCAGTTCTTGATCACATGCTACCTCCTGAAATGATTGAACGTCGACCAATTCTTTTTGGTATAGTGACTCTGTATATTCCTTTCATCTGCTTTTGATGCTTCCTGAGTCATTCAATATTTTGTCCGTAGAATCCTTCAGAATTGCAACTCGAGGCTTGAATTCTTTCTTCAGTCTTTCAGCTTGAGATATACTTAGCATGTTCTTCCCTTTGGTTTTCTCCCTCCAGGTCTTTTCAAATTTCATTATAATATTTTACTTTGTCTTCTTGAGCTACCCTTTGAAATATTCTGTTCAGCTCTCTTACTTCATCATTTCTTCCTTTCCCTTTTGCTACTTGACATTCAAGAGCAAGTTTCAGAGTCTCTTCTGACGTCCATTTTGGTCTTTTTTCTCTTCATTTTTAGAACCTTTTGTTTTCTTCACATATGATGTCTTCATCAAGTGTGTTATATATAGTTCTCCATTAAAAGGTCTTGGAATTTGGTCCAGTTAATGTAATTCCACCCTATTTGCACAGCTAAGCTGATACCAAAAAACTCATTGCCATTGAGTCAATTCTGACTTATAGTGACCCTATAAGACAAGTAGAACTGCTCCATGTAAATTCCAAGCCTGCAATCTTTACACAAACATAGTGCCACATCTTTCTCCAGTGGAGTGGCTGGTGGATTTGAACCTCTGACCTTTCAGTTAAGAGCCGAGTGCTTAACCACTGTGCTACTCAGGCTAAGTCCCATCAAATACAAGGCAAATGATAAGCATTCCTAACTGTCAATCTGCATTAAACTGTCACCACCTTTGTCCATTTATAGAACCTAAGGACTCCACTGGAAACCCTGGTGGTGTAGTGGTTAAGGGCTATGGCTGCTAACCAAAAGGTCAGGAGTTCAAATCCACCAGATGCTCCCTGGAAACCTTATGGGGCAGTTCTACTCTGTCCTATAGGGTCACTATGAGTCGGAATTGACTTGACAGCAACGGGTTTGGTTTTAGTGTTTAAGGGCTGCATAGTTTGTATAAAAAAAAAAAAATTGTATAGCTACCAACTATTATCTAAAAGCAGAATCTAGCCAGGCTACTTTCTTTTTTTTTTAATCTTTGCATACAGGTTAAAGGTCAAGCTCCACAGCATCCATACATGGCTCTCTCTCATCTTGCTCTTGCCTTCCTCACCAGCCTCACCTCCTACCCTATTTCTCCCCCAGGCTAGAAAGCTTTTCTTCTGAGACACTTATGTCAGAAAACACTGAGCTGAATTTATCTGCTATATCCAGGGTCACATCAGATTTATTTTTGTTTCAAATATACCCAAGAACACTGGCATCTAGCACAGTCTGTTTGCTTATTTTAATATGTTCAGTAAATGTTTATTCAATAAATGCACTTCAGTTTTGTTATTATTCTCATAGTCAGGAGAGATTTCCTAATGATTTATCCATGTCTTTACTTTAAAAATTCATATGTATTTTCTACAAACTGTCCCTTAAGGAAATGCAGAATTAAATCAAGAGACATTGCACAAATTTCTTCATATACTGGATGACTTAGGAGAGAAAGGCCTTATTTTATTGTCTTTTTTTGACCGTTCATAGCACCTATCACATAAATTTGCGTATTAATAAATGTTCAATAATTTTTAAATAGTGAGTGTGGATGGAAAATCCCTTTAGACTATTTTGCTGCACTGATATAAACAAGACTTAAAGACTGAGATGCTTATTAATAGTAATAATTACTTTGTAAGAAAATGTGTAAACTACAAAATAATTGAAAAAATATTCACATATATTCCAGTGTGTCAAAACGTGACCAGCATAAGCAACTGTCGAGTATGGAAAGCTAGATAAATGTTTTGATTTATTCTCCTAAGAGTTTGGGCATCCTTGCGCTATTATTTCTCTAGAGAGCAATAGTAAAGTAGGCAGCTGCTACTCACATTGGATACATTTAACAGCTTTCCTGCAACTCTGATACAAGTCCCTGCATAATTGGATTTTTGGATGAGGTGACAATTACTTCCAAGTTTTCTGTCAGTTATTCTCTGGGGTGATATTCAAAATACTATATATAACGATTGGTACAATAAGGGCCAGCCAATCAGAGCACACGCACACCCATTCAGAGCAGATAAAAAAAAAAAAAATAACATACACTGTGAAGTGACTTGAACCAGCCCTGGTTATGCTGGAAATCTCATTAAACAAAGAAATCATTTACTTTTAGAGCACTAGGGTGGGGCTTCAAAATATACCTTCCTATTCACAAAGAGAAGAAAATTTGTCTTGTACTTTTTTCCTTATTTTCTTTTTCCTTCAAGTATCAGATTCTGTGAAGGGCCATTCTCAATCATGGGAAGGACAAGACAAAAATTAAAATGGTGTATAGTAGAGTTGGTAGGCATGCTATGTTTTGAAGACTGGCCTTCTACAAAATATGGTAATTTTGCCATATGCAATTAGATTGAATTAATACCTTCTTTCAGAGAAATTTTAGCTTTATGCTTCTCATTCTATAATTTCCCTTTTATGCTCCTATCTATTAACTGTAAATTGAAATAATCCATGTGAAGACTTTCACAGAGTTTCAAAAAATACATAGTAAGTCCTCCAAACATTCCACTGTTGCCATTGGATTGGCTCCAACTCATGGTGATACCATGTTCAACAGAGCAAAGCATTGCCTGGTCCTGTGCTATCCCTATGATCCTTAATAGGTTGGAGTCCAATGTTGCTCCTGCTATGTATTTTGAGTGCCTTCTAACCTTTTCTAGGCAGCTCATCTTTCACTACTCTATCTACCAATATTCTGTTGTAATCCATAGGGTTTTCACTGATTAATTTTCTGAAATAGATCACCAGGTGTTTCTTCTAATTGGTCTTAATCTAGAAGCTCCACTGAAACATGTCTACCGTGCGTGACTCTGCTGGTATTTGAGATAACTGTGGTGTGCTTCTAGCATCGTAGTATCACATAAGTCACCGTAGTATGACAAACTGAAAGACAGGTGGTAGAAACATTCCGTTACTGGTATTATTATTGTTAGTTCTGTTTTTTGTTGTTGATACCAAAGAGTCAGGGACAGAGGAAGATCAAGAGGAAACTGCGCAGTATGGTAACTGTATTATATCATGCTAATCAGGTTCTCTTCCTTGGCCTGTGTACTTCTCCACACACCCCTTCCTCTTACAGCCCAGAGCCTCACAGTAGTTCACACCCCAGATAGCCTCCCTTTCTTCTATTTTCCCTGCACCAATATCGCTTACCTGTCATTCTTTCAAGGCTCTGCACAGGCCAGAGGAAAAATAAATAAATAGAAATTCTTTGAGTGGACAATAATGAGATAAAATGTTTCTATTTCTTCCTTTTTCCCAACATGTTTGTATTTTAACAAGGACCTTCTGAAGATACAGTGAGAACCTTATTTCAAAGAAATCTTGCAGATAGGGTAGCAAGCAGCTGTTGTTGTTACTTGCCATCAAGTAGGTTTTGACTTATGGAAACCCCATGTACGCAGGGTAGAAGAGTCCATAGGGTATTCAAGGTTGCGACCTGTTGGAAGCAGATCACCAGACCCTCCTTCTGAAGAATCTCTGGGTGGATTCAAACTGCCAACCTTTCACAGAGGTGTAAGGGAAAGAAATATTTAGAGATCCATTCGCCTCCATTGTACAGAAGCCCTGCTTATCTCTCTCTTTTTTTGTAAAGGAGAAACAGACTTCAAGTTTAATATACATTTATATGGATATGACACTTGTTCAGGTAAAGCCCTATTAACTGTGAGACAAAACCTCATCAGGAACAGAACGGCTTGTGTGTTTACATAAGAAACTTCTAAGAAAGGCTAAAGAATTATAATCTATGGAAACAGCTCTGCTCAATTTAGTTGAACATTTCTAGTTTTATTCATAACTTCTCCTTTTTTTTGTGTTCAGAGTCAGAACTGTAGGGTTGGACCCATTAAGTTTATTTTATCACTTTTAATGCAAAGATTATTACTGTAATTTACATATCTCAGTAAGAGCCAAAAGCTTCCTGCTGTGGCTTTTTTCCACCAATGTGCTACAAATTAACAACTCAGCTACATTAAAGCAAATGAAAGAAAAAGTTAATTCTTTACAATATAAGGGAAATTATCTCCCCATGGGACTATATAATCCCCTCAATAAGATTCCCAGAAACAAGAAAACAGAATTTTTGTATAAGCTACATTAGTGTTTTAATCCCATGTAAGATAATAATATAAATCTTAAAAATGAAAGCATTAACTTTGAGGCTTTGACCTGTGTCCAGTTCCAAGAGGAAAAAAGAAAGAAAAAAAAAATGTCCATCAATGATTTTAAGAGTCACCGAGTCTTTAATCATGTAGAAGTTATTGTAGTAAATATGATTTTCTTTTCCCGTTTGATATCAACACATCGACTTTTAGTAAATCACCAGCGAAGTGATTCAACAAGGTGTCCACAAAAGGGCACACCACATCTGGAAGCTGGGTTATGATACTGTCACTCAAAAGATACCAGTAGAGTAGTGAACCTGTTTTATGCCTCATATTTTGATGAGAATCCTTGGCTCACCCAAGTGACCCTTCAGTCAATGTCACACACTGACTTTACCATTGTAATGGGAAAATAACTTCAAGTGTCTGTCAAATGGTCTTCCAGTGACTTGCCATTTACTCCAGATTCTCTCTATCCTTCACCTGTTTCTATATCTTCACCGATTGGTCTGAGTTCAGGTTACATTGGCACACACCTTTCATTTTTAGCTGCTTCTTTTTGAACCCAAAGTGATCATGCAACTTTAGGACATAGGATATGGAGGAGTCAGTAACTTGATGAGATAGTAATATGAATGAGAGAATGTACAGTGATTGAAAGAATATACTCTAATATTTCTGGCCAATGAATGTCATGTGCAGCCCCTGTCTGTCAGTAGAGGCTTGTGTGCTGTTATGATGGTGAACAGGTTTCAAGGGAGCTTCCAGGGTGAGAAGGACTAGGAAGAAAAGCCTGGCAATCTGCTCCCAAAAATCAGCCCATAAAAACCCTATCTATCACAAAGATCTGGGGTCAACATGAGTCAGGGGCTGACTCAGTTACAGCTAAGAACAAGAACAATATTTCAGCAACTTTGTCTTAAGAGGTTACCTAACAGCTATTTGTCAGGGCACTATACTTTTTATTTTAATTCTTATTCTGTACTTAAAAAAAAATGTTGCTGTTGTTAGGTGCTGTTGAGTAGGTTCTGACTCATAGTAACCCCGTGTACAACAGAACGAAATGCTGTCTGGTCCTGTGCCATCCTCACAATCATTGTTATGTTTAAGCTCATTGTTGTAGCCACTGTGTCAGTCCATCTCATTGAAGTTCTTCTTTTTTTGATGACCATCTACTTTACCAAGCAAGATGTCCTTCTCCAGGGATTGATCCCTCCTGACAACATGTCCAAGGTGTGTGAGACATAGTCTCACCATCCTTTCTTCCAAGGAACTTTCTGGTCACACTTCTTCTAAGACAGATTTGTTTGTTCTTTTGGCAGTCCATGGTATATTCTATATTCTTTTCAACACCACAATTCAAAGGCATCAATTCTTATTCAGTCTTCCTTATTCATCAACCAGCTTTCACATGCATATGAGGTGATTGAAAATACCACGGCTTGGGTCAGTTGCACCTTAGTCTTCAAGGTGATAGCTTTGCTTTACTACACTTTAAAGAGGTATTTTGCAGCAGAGTTGATCAATGCAATTTGTCTTTTTATTTCCTGACTGCTGCTTCCATGAGTGCTGATTGTGGGTCCAAGTAAAATGAAATCCTTGACAACTCCAATCTTTTCTCATTTATCATGACTTTGCTTATTGATGACACAGAAGTTAACACAGCATGGATGCTAACCAAAAGATTAGAAGTTCAGTCGAACTAGGAGTGGCTTAGAAGAAAGGTCTGGTGATCTTTTTCCAAAAAATTAGCCATTTAAAGCCCTGAAAGTCAGAATGGACTTAATGGAAACTGTTTTTTTTTTTTTTTTTTTTGGTTATTGTTAAGGTACTAGGATAGGCCTTGGGGGGGAAAAAAAAAATTTTCCCTGAAGGATTTCACAGTTACCCCCTGTGTGAAGGTATTTTGATAACTTCATATTTCTTTTACATTGAGAGATATGAATTATGTATGTATAAAGACATCTTTTTTAAAAATATGTGTTTTAATTACTTACTTACATTAAAATCTCAATCTGCACTACAGTGTGTAAACCCAGAGTAAAATAATTCAATCCCTGACAATCTTCCTTCGTGACTTTTAAGGTAACCTTGGGTAATGGTTCCTTTTGTATACCCGTTTCATTAAATATGTGGGCAAAATTAGGCATAATTTTCTATAATTTCCTCCTTCTCCAATTGTATAGATTACCATATAACTTTAACTTGTATTATTTAACCATTTTTACATACAATTCATGCATTAAATGATGACACAAGGAAAAGGTCAACAGAATCAATTTCTTCCTCTCGGGTTTAAAGTTACAAAAATTATAAATACATCCTCATTTAAAACTATTAATTCCATACATTTAATAATTGATATTCATTATGCATATGCCACATAATAAATATGTATATCAAATAACATAGCATTTTAATTAAACATGAGAAAATTCAGTATCTTTAAATGAATTATGAAAAAATACAGAAATTGGCAAAGGACTCAAGTAGAGAAAAAGAGAATTGTGTTTAAATCTCTGCTGTTAAGAAAATGTTCACCTCTCATCTTGATGTTCCAATTATATTTATTCCCAGCAGTGCATTTGTGTGTAAATTTGCAAGCTTATTGTAATATTCATATGGGGATGCAAAGTACCTAGATTATTAAAAAATCTTGAAGAAAAACAGAACTGAAGGAATTAAATTACCCAGGCATCAATAATTATTATAAAGTTTTACCAATTTAAACACTGTAGTATTGTTACACAAATTAATTGACCAGTGAAAAAGAATAGGTAATCTAGACAAAGACCTAATTGTGCATTGTCATACGATTTATTCTAAAGGGACTAGTGGAATTCAGTGGGGCAAGGATGGACTTTTCAATAAATGGTGCTGTGCCAAGTACATAATCACTTGAAAAAAAAAACATTTACTTCACATTATTCACAAAAATTAATCTAACATAGGTCATAGACCTATCACAAAAGTACAACAGTAAAGTTTCCATGGGAAAACATAAAAAAAAAAAAAAATCTTCATGGCCGTGGGATATACAAAGATTAGCATCTAGGGCGTAAAAGCACTACCTCTATAAAAAGGATTGATACATTGGAATACATAATTAAATTGAATGCTTTTGTTCATCAAAACAATGGATAAAAGAGCAAAAAAGCAAGCCACAGACTGACAGAAGATATTTACGATAACCAAAAAAAAAAAAAATCCATTGCGGTCAAGTCAATTCCAATTCATATCTTAAAAAAAAGTCTAGTATCCAGATATCGGTAATAAGTCTATAATACAAAAAAAAACATATTTTAAAGTTAGCAAACGATATGAATAAGCTCCTATCAAAGAAAGATATACATATGGCCAAAGAAACAACATCAGTCCAGTCAATTCTGACTCATAGTGACCTCATAGGGTTTCCAAGGCTATAAATTTCTACAGAAGCAGAATGCTACGTCTTTCTCCCACAGAGCCACTGGTGGTTTTGAACCACCAACCTTTCAGTTAGCTGTCAATAAGTTTAACCACTGCACCACCAAAGTTCCTTATACATGTGGGCAGTAAGCTTACGTGAAGGTGTTCAACATCATTGCCGATCTGAGAAATGCAAATTAAAACCACAATGTGATTTTGATAAGTGTTACAGATTGAGTTGTGTCCCCAAAAATATGTGTGGTAATTCTTGATCACTGTATTTTTTTTTTATACTTTTAGTGTAGGGATCCAACATTCTGTAAAATGGGAATCCCAGAATTGTGTTCATGTAGAACCTGTACATGTACCAAGAGACAGTCTTTCGAACAGAACAAGGGCATATTGCATGGTTTAAAGTCAGGAAATGAGTGCGTCAGTGTTGTATCCTTTCACCATGCTTATTCAATGTGTACGTTGAGCAAATAACTCAAGAAGTTGGACTATGTGAAGAAGAAAAAGGCTTCAGGATTGGAGGAAGACTCATTAACAACCTGCGATATGGAAATGACAAAACCTTGCTTGGTGAAAGTGAAACGGACTTGAAGCACTTGGTGATGAAGATTAAAGACCACACACAGCCTTCGGTATGGATCACACCTCAACCTAAAGAAAACAAAATCCTCACCACTAGACCAATAAGCAATGTCATGATAAATGGAGAACATTTTGAAGTTGTCAAGGATTTCACTTTACTTGGGTCCACAATCAACACACATGGAAGTAGCAGTCAAGAAATCAAATGCTGTACTGCACTGGGCAAATTTGCTGCAAAAGACCTCTTAAGTGTTGAAAAGCAAGGATATCGCTTTGAGGACTAAGGCGCGCCTGACCCAAGTCGTGGTATTTTCAATTGCCTCATATGCATATGAAAGCTGGGCAATGAATAAGGAAGACTGAAGAAGAATTGACAACTTTGACTTGTGGTTTTGATGAAGAATATTGAATACACCATGGACTACCAGAACGAGGAACAAATATCTGTCTTGGAAAAAATACAACCAGAATTCTCCTTAGAAAAAACAATCGCAAGACTACGAGGCGGGGCCGATCCCTGGAGGACATCATGCTTGGTAAAGCAGAGGGTCAGGGAAAAAGAGGAAGACCCTCAACCAGATAGATTGACATAGTGGCTGCAACAATGAGCTCAACCATAGTAAATACTTTGAGGATGATGCAGGAGCAGGCGGTGTTTTACTCTGTTGTACATACGGTCACTGTGAATCAGAACTGACTGGACCGCACCTAACAACAACAGTAAGCTGTGAAGAAATAAAATTCTGTTTGCTAAAGCCACCCAATTGTGGTATTTCTCTTAGAGCAGCACTAGGTAACTAAGGCAATAAGTAATCACAAAGATGACTGAACTTAAAAAAAAAAAAAGTGTAAGTCCAAGTGCTGTTAAAGATGTGGAGAAACTTGCAACTCTCATACATTGATATTGGAAATTTACATTGGTACAACCACTTTGGAAAACTGTTGAGCAGTAGCTCGTAAAGTTGAAACTACGCCTACCTGATGACCCTGTATATACTTGCCTGTGCATATACAGGGAGAATATAATGCATGTGTACAAAAAAAAAAAAAACAAAAAATTAAATCAAAAACAAAAAAACTATCTTATAGAATATTCATAGCAGCTGTATTCAGAATATCCTAAACTAAAAACAATGTAATATCTATCAATATTAAGATGGATATGTAAATTGTGGCATATTTATGCTGTGGAATATTATACATCAATATAAAATAACAAAGTAATTCTCAGCCTAACAAGGTGGATCAATTTAACAGACATAATATTGAATGAAAGAAGGTAGACACAAATTAGTACCTAGTGTCTGATCATTTACATGAAGTCCAAAAGCAGGCAAAACCAATATATTTTGGTAGATATTACAATAGTGGTTATTCTTGGGGACTATTGAGTAGAAGGGGATTTTCTGTGGTTTTGGAAGTAGTTCTACTACCTGTAAAAGTTCACCTAGTTGTCAGTCAGATGTGTGTACCTTACTGTGTATTTAAGTTAGGCTTCACTATAAAATATTAAACAAAAAAAACAGTACTTATTCGTCTGAAAGGGATGAATTTCTTTTTACAGCTAAAGCATCAGTTCATGTACAAATTATATAAATCGTTCTTTAAAGAATTGACCTAGAAGCAAAGGAAGATTTCATTAATTGTACTTGAATTTGTGTTATTCTGGAACTGACTTAGGGATTTTCTAAATCAGGAAAGTAGATATTGCAGGTTCTTTCCATGCCTCAAATGAACCTAGAGGAAGCTGTTTGAAAAAAAAAAAAAGATGCTTGTGTAGTAATTTTAACGATATTGCCAACGAGTTTAAGTGAGACTGTAATGAATCCTTCTTGTTTATTCACTAAAGTTGTGACATTATCATTGTAGGTGCTCATTCATAAATGGATGAAAATGAGTGAGTTAGTGAGTGAATTAATTATTTAGAGACACTTCCTCATTAAACTCTGAACACAGCACTTTATTCCATAAGTTAGAAATTTTAAAGGCAACATGTAATAAAAAATTACATAATCATTAACTTAAGCACCAGAAATGTATCAAATACTTCATACGTGCCAGCCATTCCTCTAGGTACTAAGGGTAGAGCAGGAAACAAATGAATCCCTTGCTCTGATGGAGCTTTCATAGAGCTTACACATCTTTCAAAGTTTTTGAGCTCTATCTTTCTGTAGTAAACAAGTGATAAATCACAAGTAAGGAGAGATGGAATGGAACTGTGCTGTGAGTGCTCATGATATATGATATAATACCCCATCGGGTGTGCACACACACACACACCTGGATCCAGCTCCATGAACCTGACTTCATAAGTCACCTTCACTACAAAAAAAAAAAAAAAAGTAGCTTACCCACTGTAATGTTTACCCACTGTATTCAAATATAAGTACCAGCACAAAGACAATTCCTATGAGGTGGAGGTCAAATATATCAGATTTCCACATTCTCCTGGTTGCTGTACTACTACTCCATCTCTAGCACTGGCCATTCTCCCTCCTTTTTGTACCCTTCCCTCTGCCATGTAGGTTTGACAATTCATTGCAACGTCTCACAGAACTCACAAACTGTACTTACATTTAAGTGGTTTATTAAGGAAAAGGGTACAACTAGGGATCAGGGTTAACAGGCTACAACTCAGCTCAGGATCAGGAAGCATGCAGGCAAAGTCTACCTTCTTCAGTACAGGACAGCTCTCTCAGCTCCCCTTGACAATGCAGGCCTCTTCTCAGCTCCCTCAGGACAGACTGCTCTTGGCCCTGTGGTCTGTCACCACCTGCTCTGCTACTGGGTCTCTGCCAGGTCTCTCTCTGTCTCCAGTCGTATAGCCCTTGACCCATGTTACAGCTCATTTAGGAGGATCCTTGCCTCCCCTCTTTCTGCTTCTTTCTACTTTCTTCCTTCTGCTTCTCTTCCTGCTTCTGTCTCTTCAATAATCTCTGTGGTGCTGGCTGCTTAAATACACAAACTCCTTGCCACTTTTAAGGCATGGCACCAATCCTTTCTAGGTAGCCCACAGACATACGTTTGCGTAATAGGCTACAACTCATCTCATTTGCATAGTCTACTGACCAATCCCAGCAAGGAGCATACCAATCATAGGGCAGGCTGCAGCCCAGGAGCAAATGAAAGTGTCAACACCAAGTTGTTTACAGCTTACCCAAGAAATGCCCATCAACCTGGAGAAAAGAAACAAAACCTATGGGGTAGAAAACTAGGGCAAAGCTAACTCTTCAGGGGTTAGGGAAAAAATTTTTAAGATTTTTTTCCAAAGAACCAAAGCAAAAGGCCACATAAAGGAACTCATTTCATCACACCCACTGTATTTTCCCCAGAGATGGTCAGCCCTACAAAAAGGATGCGTTTTCCCTAAATTCTTATTGCAGCATTCACGCAAAGTTATACTAAGATTTCAGAGGCTGTGATTGCATGGAGAAGAGCCCTGGGTATTAACTACAATGCCTTCTTTCAAGATTTAGCTCAAGTCCCACCTCATTTGCTTGCTTAAGTTTTCAGTCACTAAACCTGCCTTTACCTTCTAGATGCCCTCATTATTTATACCATTATTTGGTATTCGTCATATGCACTGTTTGTGGAATTTTATTATTATGTTTCTTCTTGCATACATGCTCTCTAGCCCCTACTACATTCCACTGGGTTTGTTTGGTGCTTAAATTAATGGCCATATAATGGTCTAACTGAGATTAGTAGGACCCCGGAGGTTATGGTCCCCAGACCTCCTGTTAGCCCAAGAGTGGAACCGTTCCTGAAACCAACTCTCAGACAGGGATTGGCCTGGACTATAAGATAGAAAATGATACTGGTGAGGATTGAGCTTCTTGGCTGAAGTAGTCATATAAGACTATGTGGGTGGGTCCTGTCTGGAGGGAGGATGAGAAGCCAGAGGGGGACAGAAGCTAGCTGAATGGACACAGGGAATACAGGGTGGAGAGAAGGAGTGTGATGACTCATTAGAGGGAGAGCAACTAAAAGTACATAGCAAGGTATATATAAATTTTTGTATGAGAGACTGACTTGATTTTTAAACTTTCACTTAAACACAATAAAAAATAATAATAATAATGGCCATACACATTAGGTAAAATGATGATAGTAGAAGTATTACTACTACTAAATGCTAATAATGATGGTGATGGTGGTGGTAATAATAGTATAAGTAATAGTAGAAGTTGTTATTGTTGTTAGATGTGATGGTTAAGATTGTGTGTCAACTTGGCTAGGCCAAGATTCTCAGCATTTATAGAGTGTTTATTGATCACCCCCATGGTGGGGTCTGCTGTGAGTAGCCAAGCAGTTGAAAGGGAGTTTCCTTGGGCATGTGGCCTGCATCTGAATATAAGTGGATTTTCTGGCTTTTGCCTGCTCTGGATCCTACAGATGCCTCCTGTTCGTCTGACTTCCAGTTCTTGGGACTTGGGTTAGGAGCTTATCTGCCCATCTTGGGATTTGTTGATCTTCACAGCCTGTGAGCAAGACCCCTGTTCTCTGACTGCTGAAGTTGGGTTCTCTAGCCCCTGCAGCTATGTGAATCAGGAGAAGTGTCGCTCTCTTGCCTGCTGATCTTAGGATTCATTAAACCTCATAGCCTGTGAGCAAGGCCCTTGCTCTCTGACTTGCCAATCTTGAGTTCACCAGCCCCTGTGGCTATGTGAATCAGGAGAAGCCTCTATCCTGATCCACAAACTTGAGACATTCCAGTCTTTACAATCGTGTAAGCCATTTCCTTGATATAAAGCCCTCTGTATATATTTATATGCTTTACCGTTTTCACTTCTTTAGAGAACCCAGCCTAGAGAACCCTAAGACAGATGCCATGGAGCCAGTTCTGAATTATAGCAAAAGTATGTACAACAGAATGAAATGCTGCCCAGTCCTGTACCATCCTTACATTGTTTAAGCTCATTGTTGTAGTCACTGTGTCAGTTCATCTTATTGAGGGTCTTCCTCTTTTTTGCTGATCCTCTGCTTCACAAAAATGATATGCTTTGTCAAAGATTGGTTCCTCTTGATAATATGTCCAAAGTAAATAAGATGAAGTCTTGCCATCATTACTTCTAATGAGCATACTTGTTGTACTTCTTCCAAGACAGTTTTGTTCGTTCTTCTGGTGGTCTATGGTATATTCAATATTCTTCACTAATACCATAATTCAAAGGCATCCATTCTTTGGCCTTCTTTATTCATTGTCTAGCTTTCACATGCATATGAGATGATTGAAGTAGAACCATCAAAAAGGTGAATCTGTTGCGATATAGTTGATTCCAACTCACGGTGATCCCGTGTGCTGCCAAGTAGAACTTCTCCATGGGGTTTAATTGGCTGTAATCTTTATGGAAGAAAATTACCAGGCTTTTCTTCCACAGTACTATTTGGTGGGTTCAAATTGCTAACCTTAAACTTACAGCAGATCACAAACCACTTGTGTCACCCACCATCCAGTGGAAGTAGAAGTATTATTTCCTATAGGCTTATGATACACTAGACAGAGAAGTAAAGGTTTTAATATTTAATACAACCTGGTATGGTGGGTGCTGTTATTATTGCCATTTCGAAGATGAGAAAACTTAAGTTTAGGAAGATTATATAATTTGTCCCGGGTGACACAGATAGTCAGTGTCTCTCTAACATCAGGATCCATAATCTTACTCATAACAACATGTTGCTACCCAATAAATTTGTGTTATGTTGCTTTTCAGTTAAAATCAGCAGCTATCCCAGATAGATCACTTGTGAAATTCAGAATTACAAATCTCCAACTTTGCAACATAAAATCAAGAATACATGTGGTAGCCTTATTTTACAAAGACAGGAAAAACCTCAAGTGTAGTATCATAGAGTTAAAATATATGTCAAGCATGCACTGTTAAAATTGGGTGTGGTAAAACGTTTGCATTCATTCACTCATTTATTCATTCAATACACATTAAGAAGACACAGTCCTTGTATTTCAGAAGTTCAATGTATAAACAAGAGGCCAGATTAGTTACTAGTCACCGTAAGTTCACCAGTAGAGATAGAGCTACACAATGTTTTCAAAAACCTAACAATGACAAAAATAATCAAGAAACAATATTTTGATATTAGTGAAATTTATATTTTTTAAGATTTTGAATGCATTTGGGTATGCTTGGGTAATCAGTGATATAGTTTTTAACGATACAATGTATTATATTTGGATAAGATTATGTTGGGAGATTTAAATAGAAAAATAAGATGAAAAGGTTCAATGTAAATATCTTCTCTGGTAAAGACAAGCTCATTCGTAAATGTGTAAAATGAATGATGGTAGCTAACAAAATACACTTTTTATTCACTTTGTACCTAAAATTGATTTCATTTGCTACATCTTAAAAATGACATTTTGTTTGAAGATGGCAGTATTTTCAACATGTTGGAAACTTCATTCTTTGCATCTGTTTAAAAAGGAACACTGTAGATGGAAACTGAAAGTGTTCAAAAAAGTACATAGTTTTAAAAATATTTCACGAGGAACAAAATTCGGGGTTTTCGTTTGTTTTCTTTTTAATGTAATTCATCTGGGGAATGAGGGCTAATTTATGAGATAGTATCAGAAAAAAATAAGGCAGTGAAGACATAATGAAAAGGAATATATTAAGTTGGGGATATAAGGCAAAAGAGAACAGGTATGTAGAATATTTTAAAGCCATAACATGCTGCCCATTTTCTTTCTAAAATGTGGCAAAGTAAATCCCAATTCAAGTTTTTGATACAACTGTTTAAATTACCAAGGTGTTGTATTTGTATTACATGCAGTCATGTATTTAGTCAGCTCTACCAGATATATTTTCCTAAGCTTTTCTCCAATATAGTTTGCATTGGTGAAACATCAGTAAGGTATAGATCCCAACATGTGTGTTGTGTATGTAGAACATGAATGCTAAAGTTGCCTTCTAAATGTGCATCATGTACTGTCCAGGATAACACACACCAGAAGTTCTTCCATGTCACTGTCTGTTGGAGTCGATACATGAACTATGTTAGACAAGGAGACAGAATTGTTTTCAATGTAATCCTCTGGAGTCTTTTAGGAAAAGGAAAACAATGATTTTGAAGGTTCATTTCAGTGCCAGCTGGCAGAGATCTTAAAGGTTATTCTATTTTACCCATACTACATAGTTATTTGAATGTATCCATGTGCAACATATGAAAGGAGTGTGTATTTAGAAACACAGGAATTGAAAAATGTGTTTATAGTGGTAAAAGAAGAGAAAAACAGGAATCCATGTGCTAAATGCCACGTAATTCCATTAGATTATTTGCCTGGACTGCCTTAATATTCCTGTTTTACAAATTTTTACTCCATGTTTATTAACACGTGATTGCCAGGACTATGATATTTATCATAGCTAGGATCCTGAAGACCCATCTGGACATCTATTGTTCCTATTTTCTGCCAAAGTCAACATTTATTACATATGAACTGTTTCTCTGAGTCTCGATTCATTTAGTCCGGAAATCTTTGGAAGTGAGTTAAACAATGTAGAAAAGATGAAGAGTTTGCATAAAAATAAGCTGTTGATTGAAAACAATTATCAAGTGACTTTATTCAAGTAGTCCTTTAAAAATCAATACAATTTGTGCTCGCTTCAACAGCATGTATACTAAAATTGGAACAATACAGAGAAGATTAGCACAGGCCCTGTGCAAGGATGACACGCAAATTTGTGAAGCGTTTCATATTTTTGTAAACTTTCACTTAAAGCACAATAAAAATTGAAAAAATCAATACAATTTAGGGACAACATTATATACTTTTAGATTTGCTTTGTTTAAAATTTTCAAATGTTAAATAACCATAAATAAAAGCATATAAATAGATCAATCTTAAACGAGATGTGTTATTTCCTTTTTTTTCCTTTCTTCAAACAATATTTTGGTTATTCTGTAGTAGACGCTATATGGATATTCTATTGACATCAGGGATAGCTTTATGGGGGTGCAACCTGTGCAGTCACATAGGGCTCCATGCTTAGTTGAATGCTCTATTGTTAATGTTTTGAAATGCATAACAATTTATGAACAAGAAGTACTATTTGTATATATAGAGAGAGAAAGAGTACTGGGCTCTACAAATTATGAACCTGGTCCTGCCTGACGGATCTGGTTGAAGATAGACAAATATTTTTAGAAAGGAAATAAACATTTGGAAATATAAAACAGGTCTTGATGGTAAATATGCTGACTTAAAAAATGGCATTGTTCTTAGATAAATACTGAAAAAAAAGAGTATAACTCAAGTGATGTATTTTGAGAGACACTGCAATACTAATACGCAAATAATCTGCACTGAGAACATTTTAATGCAATGGGATGATTAAGTAGGAGGAATTAAGTATTGGGTGTGTGGGAAGTGTGTAGAGATACCTGAGTGCAGGATAGCTAGAGCTTTATGAAGTTCCATTGAAGAAAAATATGATCAAGTAATTTGTAAAAGCCTGGGATGAGATAAAAGGGCTTAATTAAGGAAAAGAACATCTATTTATTGTGTTCCAGTGGTACTCACACTTTCATCCATATAGTAATAGCCTTGGGTAACTTTTTTAAAATCAGGTACTCTGATTTATTATGTCCAGTATAAGCCCACAGCAATCATTTTTAACAAGCACCCGCAGGTGGTTCTGAAGAAGACTCATCCATGTATCATACTTTGAAAAATACTGATCTAACTATGTTTGAAGCTGAAATTACATTTAGCTCCCATTAGACAACACGGTTACTGGGTTCTTTACTAAAGAACATGGTTATATTAGATACACACACAAAATGATTTTGAAAGGATCAACATTATGAGCTGGCATTCATGCCTTGGGTTTTAGAGAAAAACTCCCTTCAATGAGTAGAATTCCCAAATGACCTAGGTAAAGAATCTATCAGGGTAGTTGTATAAATATAATACAAGCATTTGGAGAATGTGTACTTCACTCTTGGATGAAATTAGCCCTTGAGATTACAAAGAGCATCATTTAAGACAAGCAGCAAGTGAACTAAAATAAGAAAATGTGTAGAATTGTAATTCTAATTGGAAAGAAAACTAAGTCATGCAGTTAAGTATTCCCTGCATTGTCTAAAAATAAAACTGGCTTAATTTAAATGCAGTAATGTTATTGCAAAACTGTGTTTAATGCTTTGCATTTGGGAAGAAAGTAGCATTTCTCAGATTAACATGAATATCAAGAATCATCTGGCTTTTTATATGTCACGTGATTAAAAGTTATATTTTATAATCAATTGAAATTGCTATAGAACTAGAAAATATCCTTATGCATGTGTGTATGTATGCTTTTTTTTATCGTTGGCGCCTAATTTTAAACCAGCTGGATTATTTTAAGTATCATCATATTCAACATTTGAAATGAAAAATTTGCTTTTTACTGGAGAATCTGCATTCATCATAAAGATAGAACAAAAAGCCCTTGGCAGAGGTTTTCTCTGCAGAAAGGCTATTTTTGTATTGAACATTTAGCAAATTATAAAAATACAAATTCCAGAAATTGTATCCCCAGCATTTAGAAACAAAAAGAGAATAAATGTCAGAACTTGTGTCTAGTTCTTCTTACTGTGAAGTAATAAAAAAAAAGGCATAAAATTATTATAATTCTTTTTAATCATCAATAATTTATGAAGATCTGTTTTAAATGCAAGTTGAAAAGATAGTAAACTCTAACTGCAAATATAATTGAAGAAATGATGAGACCAACATTTTTCACTTTTTGCTTATTTGGGGAAGATAAATAACATCTTCAAGGAAGGTCATGGACTGTGTCATGTGGGTCACCAGATGATGTGGTAAGAGGAAAATGATATTTAATACGTATTCTTAAAGTTGATGTCAATATTATTAACAATATATCTTAAAAAGTAAGATACCGTGTTGATGATGTAATGAAACTATTTTAAATTGCATTAGTAAGAATATGGAAATAGTTTTTTTTATCCTGTAGCAAGAAAATGTCTGTGAAAAACAGACATTTTGATGAAAAGTTATGAACAGATCCAACTAACAGCAAATCAAATGTGAATAAAAATATTTGATAGTTTGTTATCCTGATTAAAAATGGACTCAAACCAAATATATACGTGATTATGTTTTGATTCTAGTTGTATATCTAATAACAATATCAGAAAAAAGATTTCCCTAGTAAAATTAGGAACTTGTGGTCCATAATTTTAAGTAACAAATGTATATTCAGTGTTACTTATAACATAAAATAAAAAATAAACTCTTATAAAGTGACCATTTCATTTACAGAGGCCTATGAAAAATTTTTACCCTTCCCTATGAAATGAACATTTTAGCTCTGATTCAGCAGAGCTAAAGTCATTTCAATTTTTCCTTTGTTACATGTCACATATATGAATTCAAATGAAATACTGTATCTAAAATGTGCTAACACCAAATTCATTGACACATCGATGTTGTACACTTCTTAGTTCTATTTATGCCCTCATTCTGGGCAGCAGGCAGGTTATTATCAACTAGGGAGGAACAGCAATGGGTTCTTTTCTTTTTTATTATTACTACAGTTGTTGTTACTACTTCTGTTATTATTCTTAACTAAACCCTAGACATCATTTGGATTTTACCAGTTTTGCCATTAATGCCCTTCTCTGTGTTCAAGGATCCAATTCAGGTAACACTAGGGTGTTTTAAAAACTGCATAAATTCTAAAAATTGTGTTCCATCTCTTCTCTTCCTTTCTCCCACTTTGCTTATTCAAGTCTTATATCTGGGTCTAACTCTGTAAAGCAAATTTTAAAGTGATATTGTTGTTGTTGTTGTTAGGTGCCCTCGAGTCAGTTCCAACTCATAGCGACCCTATGCACAACAGAAAGAAACACTGCCCGATCCTGCTCCATCCTTACAATCGTTGTTATGCTTGAGCCCATTGTTGCGGGTCTTCCTCTTTTCCGCTGACCCTGTACTTTGCCAAGCATGATGTCCTTCTCCAGGGACTGATCCCTCCTGACAACATGTCCAAAGTATGTAAGATGCAGTCTCGCCATCCTTGCTTCTAAGGAGCATTCTGGTTGCACTTCTCCCAAGACAGATTTGTTCATTCTTCTGGCAGTCCATGATATATTCAATATTCTTCGCCAACACCACTATTCCCAATAAATCTTTACATTGTTGAGAACCCCAGTGCCATCGATTGTTGAGAGCACTCAGCATATTGTTCACAATCTGTATCTCCACCTTCAAAATTGTATTTCCTGTATCCTGCAAGCTTTACTGTAAATATCATATCTTTCTTTTAGAAATGTTCTCTTTTTAAAGCTTCAAATCATGCACCTACTATTTATTTGCAAGTCTGTTAGCAAACTCTTATCTTAAAATGAAATTCTAGCTGAATGCCTCCAATTTGCTCTAAAAATTTTTTCTTTCATAGTTCATCAATATTTAAATTCAGACAATTCAATTAATTTTCCTTCTCATAAAACCATTTCTGATTTCCATTAATGGAATAATTTCTCCAGTCAACCAATCTTAACAATTTAAAAGGATCTCTGATTTTTAGACTTTTATTTTCCTCTCATCTCTATCAATTTCAAAATCCCATCAAGCATTTCTTTAAAAAATGTTCCTTACAATCCTTTACATTTCTACCGACTCCACTAACTCATGGCTTTTCAGATTATTCCTGTATATTTTCAAAAACGTCCTCACTTCCCTTCACCAAGCATTCTCCAACAGTGCATTTATAATTACCAGAATACTTTTCACAGATTTTATTTTTCCACATTATTTCTCTATTTGGAGGACTCAGAAATTTTTCTTTACTTATGCAATACAATCTAAACTTTTAATATTGAGATTTAAACTCCCCCAGTAACCTACTTCAATCTACTCTACCACTTCTACCCAGCTTCTTTTTATTTATGATTTTTTTTTTTAATAATACTTTCTTGCATTTTCAGTGTAAGTTTACCCAGCAAGTTAGTTTCACATTTAGCTGTCACTGCACAAATTGTTCGGTGACATTTTTCACAATGTGTTAACATTCTCATTAATTCTGTTCTGGATATTCCATTTCCAGTAATCTAGTTTACCTATCCTCTTACCCTTCCATCTTTGCTTTAGAGTAATTGTTGACCCTTTGGTCTCATATAGATGTTTTTTTTTAAAGTTGTACAGTACTCACAGGTTTTTGTTGTTTGTTTGTTTTAATGAGCCAATCTATTATTTAGCTAAAAGGTGACCTCTGGGGATAATTTTGGTTCAAGGTTTAAAGAATATTTCAGGTTGATAGTCTTAGAGAATATTCTATTCTAAACTGGTCTGGTAAGCCTGGACTGTTTTAAGAAATTGAGTTCTGTTTCAAGTTTTTCTCTCATTCCTCCAGGGCTCCCCCAATCTATCAAGATCCATCTATTGTGGGTAGATGAAGCTGTGGTTTGTGTAGACTGTTAGTTCTATATACTAGTTTCTTCTCTCAGCCTTGTGGTTAAGAGATACAGCTAACCAAGAGATTGGAATCCACCTGCCACTCCTTGGAAGCCCTAGGGGGCAGTTCTATTCCGTCCTATAGGGTCACTATGAGTCAGAATCAACTCAATAGCAATGGGTTTGGTTTTGGGGTTTTAGATGGACTATATTAAGCATCGGGATCTATGTTTGTGAGAAATTGCCTTCTGAAATGGTGAGATGAGGACCTCAGTAAGCCCACTCTCCCAAAAAAAGCAATGAAAATACTGGGAACTGAAGAAAAATCAATTATTTTGAAACTCCACAAATGAAACAAAATCACAGAATAAACTAAAAGCATCCATTCAAGAAATACTACTGGACCTCCATTAGAACAGTGGGGTCTTTGGTGTTTTAACTTAGAGATATTCTGATCTTCCTTCTCTCCCCAGCTCAGTAGCATTGTAGGCATTAAAATCCAACTGGCTAGAAAGCCAACAGAGAGGTTTAATGTTTTTTGGAGCGCCTTTAAAACCCCCTTCCCACAGCACAACCTATAGTTTCACAAAACTAAAAGCTCCCTGGAAAAATCTCTCTTCTCAGGGCTTTTGTGGCTATTTGATTTAACTTGTGGTTCAGTTATACTAAAAATCCCGTGACCGGACATTGCTGAAAACAGTAGCAATATACTGGTAACAGAGCATTGGCCTAATTGCAGATGGGACAATGGAGAGCCTGGCTAAAGATTGAAAAGGAACCACTGAGTTGTTTACCTTCTCTAGAGTTTTGCCTTTCCTAGTGTCATAGGAATATGAAAGCTTCTTTCACTTAGCAACATGCCCTGATGATATATACATGTCTTTGCATGTTTTGACAAATCATTCCTTTTTTTCCCAGAATTGTGTTCCGTTGGAGTCTCTGAGTGGTGCAAACCATTTAGCACTTGACTACTCACTGAAAGATTGACACTTCAAACACACCAAGAGGCACCTAGAAGACAGCCCAGGCAATCTTCTTCTGAAAGGTCACATCCTTGAAAATCCTATGGAGCAGTTCTACGCTGCACACATGTGGTAGCCATGAGTCAGAACTGACTGGAGGACAGCTAAAGACAACAAAAGCATTCCACTGAATGGCCTATCAAAGTCTGATTATCAATTCAGCTGTTGAAGGGCACCTTGGTTGCTTCTAGGTTTTGACAATGAGCTACTATAAACGTAGAGTGTGTAGGGTTTTATATAAACATACATTGTCAAATCAGTTGGGTAAATATCTAGGAGCGCAATTACTATGGTAAGATTATATTTAGCTTTATAAGAAACTGACAAGCTGACTACAAAATGACTGTTCCATTTTGCCAACCAACTAGCAATGAATGAGACTTTCTGTTTCTCCATGTCCTGACCAGAAGCTGGTATTATCAGTCTGTGTTGTCTGTCTGTCTGTCTTTCTATCTATCAATCATTTATCTATTTGTCTGTCTGTCTATCATCTATCTATCTATCTGTCTGTCTATCTATCTGTCTGTCTATCTGTCTATCTATCTAACTATCTATCATCTATCTATTTAATTTCAATCACCCTAACAGGTGTGCAAGGAGCCCTGGTGGTGCAATAGTTCAGGACAAAAGACCTGGTGGTATGCTCCCATAAATATTACAGCCTAGGAAACCCTATGGGCACAGTTCTATTCTGTCCTATAAAGTACCTATGAGTTGGAATCCACTCAAGGGCACACAACTATAGGAAAAACAGGTGTTTGGTAGTACCTTATTGTTGTTTTTATTTGCACTTGAGCAGTAGCTAAGTGTTCAGCCACTAACTGATAGGTCAGCAGTTCTAATCTACCACCTGTTCCTTGGAAACCCTATGGGGTAGTTCTGCACTGTCCTATAGGGTCGGTATGGGTTGGAAGCGACTTGACAGCAATGAGTTTTAGTTTGAACAAAAAACCCACTCAAACTCACTGCCGTCGAGTCAATTCCGACTCATAGCAACCCTATAGGACAGAGTAGAACTGCCCCATAAAACCAACTTTTGGTTTCGTTGCTTTTCTCTACAGTTTTTGTTTGTTTTGATTCTAATTTGTAGATTTCTGCACTAATCGTTATTATTTCTGTTTCTTTTAGGCTTAATCTGCTTTTCTTTCTGTTTCTTTTAGGCTTAATCTGCTTTTCTTTCTCTACATATTTAAAGTGGAAGCTTAGATTATTTTAGATCTCTCTCCTTTTCTAATATATGTATTTAATGCTATAAATTTTCCCTAAGCACTACTCCTATGTTCAATGGAGTTTTATTCACAATAGCAAAACAATGGAGACAACCTAACTGTTGAATGGATAAGCAAATTGTGGTACATATGTACAGTGGATTACTACATGACTATAATAGTCCGTGAACCATGTTATAACATAGACGGACTTGGAGGGCATAATGCTAAGTGAAATAAGTCAAACATATAAAGACAAATATTGTATGATCCTTCTTTTATAAGAAGGCAAGAACAGATAAATATAGAGAAACCAATGTTCAATGGTGGTTACCAGGGAGAAGGGGAGGAGGGGAAAGTATGCCTTAGAAGATAAAGACTTATTTTTGGTGGTGAAAAACATGGCACCAAGTGTGAAAGTAGGAAGCACAGCACAACTATAGTAAAGATAAGTGTTTGAGCACAAATTGAAGGTTATAGACAAAATGAAAGAGAATTCTGACAAATGTCAATGAACGATTTGTGTGAAAATTGTCAAAAAATAGGAAAAATATTCATTGGGGATGTATGGTTTTGTAATAACAGTAATAACTAAAAACTATGCATATGATTACATAGATAAATTTTTTTTTAGATATGTATAAATATACATGAAGGCATATATGACTACACTGAAGTGCATGTAAGGGTGTAAATATAGGCATGTATATACATACTTATGTATGCTGCATGTAGTTTCAAAAACAAAGCATATAAGGGGCACACTTATGGATACTTCGTAGAAAACACCAAATATCTCATGGGATTGGTTTACTGGGTTTGAGGCTTTAGGACCATAATTTCATGGGGCAACTTGATCAATTGGCACAATATAGTCCATTAAGACAAGGTTCTATATCCTAGTTCTGTGAGTAGCACCTGAGATCTTAAAAGCTTGCAAGAGGCCATCTAAGATAAAACTATTGGCTGCTACTCATCTAGAGCAAAAAAGAAAGACATAAACCAAAGATTGAAAGAAGAAACTATTCTACAGAACAAATAATATAAACAAAGAGGGGCCCCACCAGAAGAACTAGATGGTGCCCAGCTACTACTACTGATTGTTCCGACTAAGAACTCAACAAATGGTCTCAGATAGAATGGGAGAAAAATGTAGAGCAAAATTCAAATTCCTAAAAAAAACATGCAGATTTACTAGACTGGTAGAAACTGAATGAACCTCCAAGATTATCACCCTGGGATATTTCTTTAGACTTGAAACTCAAACCACTCCCCAGATGTCACCTTCATCCAAAAGACACATTGGCCCATAAAATAAATAATAGCACCCTTGAGTACTGTGCTTCTCTAAATAATCATCTAAATGAAACCAAACCGTAAACATTTTCCCTACACCAAACAAGAGAAGGTAAAGGGGAACAGGGAAGCTAGATTATGGGAAATAGAAAAGCTACAATGGAAATAACAAGAATGCTGATAAATTGTAGAAAATGTAACCAAAGCCACTGAACAATATGTATCCTGTCCCATTCCTGTTGAGTCGATTCCAACTCATAGTAACCGTATAGGACAGAGTAGAACTGCCCCACTGGGTTTCCAAGAATTGGCTGGTGGTTAGCAGCCAAACACTTAACCACTGGCCCACCAGGGCTATGAACAATATGTATAGAAATTGTTAAATGAGAGCCCAATTTGCTGTGTAAACTTTCACCAAGAACACAATAAAATATTATTTTTAAAAAATTCCTAAGCACTGTTTTGGTATATCCTATAATTTTTTATAAGGTTTATTTTCATTTTGTTAAATTATTATTTTTATTTCTCTTAAAGTTTCTTTTTCGACCCATCTGTTATTTAATGTGTTATTTAAAATGTGTTGTTTGATTCCCACATATATGGGGGATTTTTCCAGCTAACTTTATGTTATTGATTTCTACTTTAATTCCATTTGGTCTAAGAATATATTTTGCATGATTTCTATTTTTAAAAATTGCTTTATGTCACAGAATATGGTCTATATTGTGAATTGTTTCAAGTGAGCTTGAGAAAAATGAAAATTCTACTATTGTTGGATGGAGCCTTCTATAAATGTCAGTTAAATCACGTTGATTAATAATGCTGTTCAGTTCATCTGTATGTCTATAGATTTTCTGATGGCCCAAACTATTCATTACTGGAAGAAGTTTTTTGGAGTCTCCAGTTGTAATAGTGGATTGTTTATTTCCTCTTCTAGTTTTTTTAAAGTTTTTCCTTCATATATTTTGATGCTCTGTTGTTGGATGCATACATGTTAAGGGTTGTTATGTCTTCTCCATGAATTGCCTCCTTTGTCATTATGTAATGCCTGTCTTTATCTCTAACAGAAGCTCTGCTGGAGCAGTGGTTAAGCTCTTGACTGTCAACCAAAAGATCAGTGGTTCAAACTCACAAGCCACTCTACAGGAGAAAGATGTGGTCTGCTTTCACAAAAATTACAGCTTTGTAAACTCTATGAGGCAATTCTACTCTGTCCTATAATATCGCTGTGAGTCAGAATTCACTCAATGTCAACAAGATTTATCTCTAATATTTTTACTTATTCTAAAATCTATTTTGTGTGAATTCCATATAGCTACTCCAGCTTTTCCTTAGCTAATGTTAGCATGCTATGTCTTTCTTCATACTTTTGTTTTTAATCTAATTGGGTCTGTATATTTACATTTTCTTGTTATAGACAACATATAGCTGGGTCTTATTCTTGTCCCCACTCTGACAGCCTTTTATTTTGTGTATTTAAACCATTCACATATAAAGTGATTACTGATGTAATTGTACTAATATCTAATATGCTTACAGCTATTTTCTCTTTGTTAAATTTGTTCTTGTCCTCCATGAAATAACACTATTCCGCTTCACATGCAGTACTGATGCATTACAGCAGAATTCTCCCGATTCTTTCCTTCCATAAATTGCTGTCATTAATTTAATGTATGACCATGGATCTCTGGCGGCACAGTGATTAAGAGCTTGGCTGCTAACCAAAAAAATAGCAGTTTGAATCCACCAACTGCTCCTTCGAAACCCTTTGAGAGAGCTCTACTCTGTCCTATAGGGTTGCTATGAGTCAGAATTGACACAGCAACAATGGGTTTGGTTTTTCTTTTGGATTTTATATATTCCATATATCCATATATCCATACCATGCAGGGGAAGGCAAATTGAAGAGGAATGGCGTTGTATTCACCAACAATAAGAACATTTAAAGATCTACCCTGAAGTACAATGCTGTCAGTGATAGGATAATACCCATACACCTACAAGGAGAACCAGTTAATATGACTACTATTCAAATTTATGTACCAAATGCTAATGCCAAAGATGAGGAAATTAAATATTTTTACACACTTCTGCACTATGAAATTAATCAAACATGCAATCAAGATGTGTTGATAGTTACTGTTGATTGGAAGGCAAAAGTGGAAAACAAAGAAGAATTGATAGTTGGAAAATACTGCCTTGGTGATAGAAATGATGCCAGAGATAGCATAACAGAGTTTTACAAGAGGAACGACTTATTCATTGCAAATATGTTTTTCCAACAACATAAATGGTGACTGTACAAGTGAACCTCACCATATGGAATACATAAGAATCAAATCGACTACATCTGTGGAAAGAGATGATGGAAAACCTCAATATCATCAATCAGATTAAGGCCAGGGGCTGACTGCAGAACAGAGGCCATCAATTGCTCATGTGGAAGCTCAAGCTGAAGCTAAAAAAAATTAAAACAAGACCTCAAGAGCCAAAATATGACCTTGAGTATATATTCCAACTAAATTTAGAGACTATGTCAAGAATAGATGTGACACAACGAACACTAACGATGAAAGGCCAGATGAGTTGTGGGATGACATCAAGAACATAATAGACGAAGAAAGCAAAAAGTCATTAAAAAGACAAGAAAGAATGAAAAGAACAAAATGGATGTCAGAAGAGACTCTGAAACTTTCTCTTGAACTTGGGGTAGCTAAGCAAATGGAAGAAATGATCATGTAAAAGAGGTGAATAGAAGATTTCAAAGGGAGCTCTAGAAGACAAAGTAAAATATTATAATGACACGTGCAAAGAGCAGGAGTTAGAAAATCTAAAGGGAAGAACATGCTTGGCATTTCTCAAGCTGAAAGAACTGAAGGAAATTTCAAGACAAATTGCGATATTGAAGGATTCTGTGTGCAAAATGTTGAACAACTCAGAAAGCATCATAAGAAGATGGAAGGAACACACAGAATCACTCTATCAAAAAGAATTGGTCAATGTTCAACTATTTCAGGAGATAGCATATATCAAGAAGCGATGGTATTAAAGGAAGTTCAAGCTGCACTGAAGGCATTGACAAAAAAAAAAAAAAAGTTCCAGGAGTTGATGTAATACCAATTGAGATGTTTTGACAAGCTGAGGTTGTGCTGAAAATGCTCACTCTTCTATGCCAAGAAATTTGGAAGACCACTACCTGGCCAACTGACTGGAAGAGATCCATATTTATGCCTATTGCCAAGAAAGGTGATCCAACAGAATGTGAAAATTATGCAACAATATCATTTATATCACATGCAAATAAAATTTTACTGAAGATAATTAAAAAATTGTTGCTACAGAACTTCGACAGAGCACTGACAGAAATTCAAGCCAGATTCAGAAGAGGATGTGAAACCAGAGATATCACTGCTGATGTCAGATGGAACCTGGATGAAGGCACAGAACACTAGAAAGATGTTTACCTGTGTTTTATTGACTATGCAAAGGCATTCGACAGTGTGAATCCTAACAAATTATGCATAACATCGCAAAGAATAGGCATTCCAGACTACTTAATCGTGCTCACAGGGAACCTTTATGTAAACCAAGAGGCAGTTATTGAAACAGACCTAAGGGATACATGTGGTTTAAAATCAGAAGTGGTATGCATCAGGGTTGTATCTTTTCACCATGCTTATTCAATCTATATGTTGAGCAAATAATCTGAGTTCTGGGCTATATGAAGAGGAACAAGGCATCAGTATTGGAAGAAGACTCATTAACAACGTGAGATATACAGATGACACAAACTTGCTCGCTGAAGGAAAAGAGAAATTCAAGCATTTACTGATGAAGATCAAAGACTGCAGCATTCGGCATGGATTACACCTCAAAATAAAGAAACCAATAATTTTCACAACTGGACCAATAAGAAACATCATGAAAAACAGAAAAAATATTGAAGCTGTCAAGGATTTCATTTTACTTGAATCTGCAATCAATGCTCATGGAATTAGCAGTCAGGAAATCAAATGACATATTGCAGTGCTCAAATCTGCTGCAAAAGACCTTTTTAAAGTGTCAAAAAGCAAATATGTCACTTTTAGGACTAAGGTGTGCCTGACCAAAGCCATAGTATTTTCAATAGCCCCATGCATATGAAAACTGGACAATCAATAAGGAGGACTGAATAAGAATTCATGTCTTTGAATTATGGTGTTGATGAAGAATATTGACTATACTATAGACTGCCAGAAGAAGGAGCAAGTTTGTCTTGGAAGTACAGCCAGAGTGCTCCTTGGGAGCAAGGATTACCAGACTTCATCTCATGTACCTTGGACATATTGTTAGGAGGGTCTAGTCCCTGTAGAAGGACATTATGCTTGGTAAGGTAGATGGTCAGTGAAAAAGAGAAAGACCCTCAAAAGGATAGATTGACACAATGGCTACAACAATGAGCTCAAACGTTGTGAGGATGGTGTAGGACTGCAGTGTCTCTTTCTGTTGTACATAGGTTGCTATGAGTTGGAACTGACTTGAGGACACCTAACAACAACATATCATAATGTCATTAAATACATTGTTTCTATTATTACTTTAAAAACAACTATTTTTTATCGACTAAGAATAAGAAAAATGGAGATTTTATTCCAACTTCTTGGGAGAAAGACCTAGTTTTTTTTTTTTTTTTTTTTTACATCAAACAATGTGGCTTTTGTTTTTGGCTCTGGGCATGTTGGACTTAGTAGACAAAGATTTTAAATCACCTATTAAAACTATCCCCCACATGTCTGTCAGTTTGTCGTACTGTGGGGGCTTGTGTGTTGCTGTGATGCTGGAAGCTATGCCACCGATATTCAGATACCAGCAGGGTCACCCATGGAGGATAGGTTTCAGCTGAGCATCCAGACTAAGACAGACTAGGAAGAAAGACCCGGCAGTCTAATTCTTAAAAGCATTAGCCAGTGAAAACCTTACGAATAGCAGCAGAACATTGTCTGATATAGTCCTGGAAGATGAGCCCCCCAGGTTGGAAGGCACTCAGAAGATGACTGGGGAATAGCTGCCTCCTCAAAGTGGAGTCGACCTTAATGATGTGGATGGAGTAAAGCTTTCAGGACCTTCATTTGCTGATGTGGCATGACTCAAAATGAGAAGAAACAGCTGCAAACATCCATTAATAATCGGAAGCTGGAATGTATGAAGTATGAATCTAGGAAAACTGGAAATCATCAAAATTGAAAAGGAAAGCATAAACATCAATATCCTAGGCATTAGTGAGCTAAAATGGACTAGTATTGGCCATTTTGAATTGGACAATCATATAGTCTACTATGCTGGGAATGACAACTTGAAGAGGAATAGTGTTGCATTCATTGTTAAAAAGAACGATTCAAGATCTATCCTGAAGTACAATGCTGTCAGTGATAGGATAATATGCGTACGCCTAAAAGGAAGACCAGTTAATATGACTATTATTCAAATTTATGCACCAACCACTAGGGCCAAGATGAAGAAATAGAAGATTTTTATCAGCTGCTGCAGTCTGAAATTGATTGAACATGCAATCAAGATGCATCGATAATTACTGGTGATTGGAACGTGAAAGTTGGAAACAAAGAAGAAGGATGAATAGTTGGAAAATATAGCCTTGGTGATAGAAACAATGCCAGAGATCAAATGATAGAATTTGGCAAGACCAACGACTTCTTCATTGCAAATACCTTCTTTCACCACCATAAACGTTGACTGTACACATGAATCTTGCCAGATGGAACACACAGAAATCAAATTGACTACGTCTGTGGAAAGAGACAATGGAAAAGCTCAATATCATCACTCAGAACAGGGTCAGAGGCCTACTGTGGAACATACCATCAACTGCTCATATGCAAGGTCAAGCTGAAACTGAAGAAAATCATAGCAAGTCCACAGGAGCCAAAATATGACCCTGAGCGTATCCCACCTGAATTTAGAGACCATCAGAAGAATAGATTTGATGCATTGAACACTAGTGACCCCAGACCAGACGAATTGTGGAATGACATCAAGGACATCATCCACGAAGAAAGCAAGAGGTCCCTGAAAAGACAGAAAAGAAAGAAAAGACCAAGATGGATGTCAGAGGAGACTCTGAAACTTGCTCTCAAACACCGAACGGTTAAAGCAAAAGGAAGAATTGATGAAGTAAAAGAACTGAACAGAAGATTTCAAACTGCGGCTCAAGAAGACAAAGTGAAGTATTATAATGAAATGTGCAAACAGCTGGAGATGGAAAACCAAAAGGGAAGAACATGCTAGGCGTTTCTCAAGCTGAAAGAACTGAAGAAAAAATTCAAGCTTCGAGTTCCAATAGTGAAGGATTCCATGGGAAAAATATTAAATGATGCAGAAAGCATCAAAAGAAGATGGAAGTAATACACAGAGTCATCATACCAAAACGAATTAGTCGATATTCAAACATTTCAAGAGGTGGCATATGATCAGGAACCGATGGTACTGAAGGAAGAAGTCCAAGCTGCTCTGAAGACACTGGCAAAAAACAAGGATCCAGGAATTCATGGAGTATCAATTGATATGTTTCAACAAACAGATGCAGGGCTGGAGGTGCCCACTCATCTATGCCAAGAAATATGGAAGATAGCTTTCTGGCCAACTGACTGGAAGAGATCTATATTTATTCCTATTCCCAAGAAAGGTGACCCAACCGAATGTGGAACTTACAGAACAATGTAATTAATATCACACGCAAGCAAAATTTTGCTGAAGATCATTCAAAAATGGCTGCAGCAGTATATCAACAGGGAGCTGCCAGAAATTTAGGCCAGTTTCAGAAGAGGACATGGAACCAGGGACATCATTGCTGATGTTACATGCATCCTGGCCTCAAGCAGAGAATACCAGAAGGATGTTTACATGTGTCTTATTGACTATGCAAAGGCATTTGACTGTGTGGATCATAACAAACTATGGATAACACTGTGAAGAATGGGAATTTCCAAACACTTAATTGTGCTCATGAGGAACCTTTACATAGATCAAGAGGCAGTTGTTTGGACAGAACAAGGGGATTCTGATTGGTTTAAATTCAGGAAAGGTGAGCGTCAGGGTTGTATTCTTTCACCATACCTATTTAACCTGTATGCTGAACAAATAATATGAGAAGCTGGACTATATGAAGAAGAACGAGGCATCAGGATTGGAGGAAGACTCATTAACAACCTGCGTTATGTAGATGACACAGCCTTGCTTGCTGGAAGTGAAGAGGACTTGAAGCACTTACTAATGAAGATCAAAGACCACAGCATTCAGTATGGATTACACCTCAACATAAAGAAAACAAAAATTCTCACAACCGGACCAATAAGCAACATCATGGTTAACAGAGAAAAGATTGAAATTGTCAAGGATTTCATTTTAGTTGGATCCACAATCAACAGCCATGGAAGCAGCAGTCAAGAAATCAAACGACGCATTGCATTGGGTAAATCTGCTGCAAAGGACCTCTTCAAAGTGTTGAAAAGCAAAGATGTCACACTGAAGACTAAAGTGAGCCTGACCCAAGCCATGGTATTTTCAATTGTATCATATGCGTGTGAAAGCTGGACAACGAGTAAGGAAGACAGAAGAAGAATTGATGCCTTTAAATTGTGGTGTTGGCAAAAGACAGAAGAATTTATGCCTTTAAATTGTGGTGTTGGTGAAGAATATTGAATATACCGTGGACTGCCAAAAGAATGAACAAATCTGTCTTGGAAGGAGTACAGCAAGAATGCCCCTTAGAAGCAAGGATGGCGAGACTGCATCTTACATACTTTGGACGTGTTGTCAGGAGGGATCAGTCCCTGGAGAAGGACATCATGCTTGGCAAAGTACAGGGTCAGCGGAAAAGAGGAAGACCCTGAACAAGGTGGATTGACACAGTGGCTGCAACAATGAGCTCAAGCATAATAAGGATTGTAAGGATGGAGCAGGACCGGGCATTGTTTCGTTCTGTTGTCCATAGGGTCTCTATAAGTCGGAACTGACTGAACAGCACCTAACAACGACAACGGCAATTAAAACTATATTCAAGAACTAAACAAAACTATGAATTAAAGAAAATAAAATTAAAGGAAAATATGACAACATTGGAAGGGTGCGATAGTTAAAAGCTCAGCTGCTAATCAAAAGGACGGCGGTTCTTAATTCACCACCCATTCCTTGGAAACACTATGGGGCTGTTCTGCTCCATCCTATAGGATTGGTATTAGTTGGAATTGACTCTGAGCAATGTGTTTTTGGTTTTATGAGAACTCTTCATCTCCAAATAGAGTATTATAAAAATGATTTAGAAATAATAATAGACCAATTAGAATTTCTGGAGTTGAAAACTAGAATAACTAAAACTAAAATATTACTCTAGATATTCAACAACAGATTTGAATAAGCATAAGAAGTTATTAGTGAACTTTAGGTTGATAGAAATTATGCAGTTTGAGAAAAACATAGAAAAAAGAATAAAGAAAAATAACAAAACCTCAGAAATTTGCAGGACACCATCATACATACCCACATAGTGAGAAAAGTGAGAAATAATATTTGAATAAATAATAGCCCAAACTTATCAAATATGATAAAAAGAATTTTAATCACGCATTCAAGGAACTCATCAAACACAAAGTAGAATATCCTAAAAGAGATCTCAGCTATGCACAACCTAATTGACCTGTTGAAAAGTCAAAAAAAAAAAAAGAGAAAAACTTGAAGATACAAAAGAGAAAAACAACTTATCACCTGCAAGAATCTGCAATAAGATAAAACAGCTGACTCTCATCAAAGACCTTGGAAGGTACAGGCCAGTGAGAAAATATATTTAAAATATTGAAAGAAAAAGACTCAACCAAAAATTCTATGTTCTGGAACTATCCTTCATAAAAGAAAGTGAAATTAAGAACATCTCCAGATAAGCAAAGACTGAGACAATTTTTACCAACATATCTACTCTACAAGAAATTGTGAAGAATTATAAGTAATACTAATGAGAGTCTTTCAGGCTTAAAAGGAATGACAATAGATGGCATCTAAGAGCTACATTAATAAATAAAAAGATCAATATAATTACATGGGTAAATAAGTAATCGCATTTAAACACATATATTAACACTTTTCTTATAATTTTGATTCAAAAGACAAATGTATAAAACAATATTCATAATGCCACATAAAGTTGTAATTTTTATGACAGTGTGTCAGTCATCTAGTGCTGCTATAACAGAAATACCATAAGTGGGTGGTTTTAACAAACAGAAGTTTATTTTCTCATGGTAAAGTAGGCTAAAAGTTCAAACGCAGGTGTCAGCTCCAGAAGAAGGCTTTTTCTCTGTCAGCCTTCTCATGAACCTTCCCCCAGACCAGGAGCTTCTCTGTGCAGAGGCCCCAGGTCCAAAGGATGCGCTCTGCTCCCAGTACTGTTTTCTTGGTGGTATGTGGGCCCCCTGTCTCTCTGCTCTCTTCTTTCTTTAATATCCCAAGAGATTGCCTCAAGACACAATCCGATCTTGTACATTGAGTCCTGCCTCACTAGCACAACTGCTGCCATCCTTCCTTATTAACGTCACAGAGGCAGGGTTTATAACTTACAGGAAAATCACACAATATCTGGAATCACAGCCTAGCCAAATTGATACATACATTTTTGGGGGGACATAATTCAATCCATGACAGACAGTAGTAACACAAAAAAGAAGGGAGAAATTCAAGAAATGATTGGAAAAAAGTCTCTATGTTGTTGTTGTTATTATGTGCCATCAAGAAGTTTCTGACTTATAGCCACCCTACGTACAACAGAAACACTGCCCGGTTCTGTGCCATTCCCAAACTCCAATCATTGCTATGTTTGAGCCCAGCGTTGCAGTCATGGCGTCAATCCATTTCATTGAGGGTCTTCCTTTTTTTCTATCACCCTCTGCTTTACCAAGCATGATGTCCTTCTACAAGGATTTATAACACTGATAACACCCGCCCGAAGTATGTGAAATGAAATCTTACCATCCTTGATCTCAAGTAGAATTCTGGATTTATTTCTACCAAAAGATTGTTCATTCTTCTAGCAGTTCATGGTATATTCAATATTCTTTGCCAACGCCATAATTCACAGGCGTCAATTCTTCTTCCTATTCATTATCCAGCTTTCACATGTATATGAGACAATTGAAAATACCATGGTTTGAGTCAGGTGCGCCTTAATCCTCAAAGTGACATCTTTGCCTTTTTAACACTTTAAAGAGACCTTTTATAGCAGATTTGCCCAAGGAAATACATCATTTGATTTTTGACTACTGCTCCGCAGGCATCATAACGACCCTATAGGACGGAGTAGAACTGCCCCACAGAGTTTCCAAGGAGCACCTGGCAGCTTCAAACTGCTGACCTTTTGGTTAGCAGTCGTAACACTTAACCACTATGCCACCAGGGTCTCGCTATGAGTCGAAATTGACTCGACGGCAGTGGGTTTGATTTGTTTTTTTGGTTTCCACAGGTGTTGATTGTGGATCCAAGTAAAATGAAATCTTTGACAGTTTCAGTATTTTCTTTGTTTATTGTGGTGCTGCTTATCGGTCCAGTGAGAATTTTTGTTTTCTTTGTGGTGAGTTGTAATCCATAATGAGGATTGTAGTCTTTGATCTTCATCAGTAAATGCTTTAAGACCTCTTCATTTTCAGCAGGCAAGTTTGTATCATCTGCCTATCCAGGTTGTTAACGAGCCTTCTTCGAATTCAGGTTCTTCTTCAGATATTCCAGATTCTCAGATTATTTGCTCAGCATACATTGAATATATATGGTGAAAGAATACAACCCTGACATACACCTTTCCTAATTTTAAACCACATACTATGCCCTTGTTCTGTTCAAATGGCTGCCTCTTGGTCTATGTACAGGTTCTGAATGAGCGCAACTAAGTGTTCTGGAATTCCCATTCCAGTTATTCATAATTTGTTATGATCCACACAGTCAAATATGTAGTTAATAAAACACAGGTAAACATCTTTCTGCTATTTTTTGCCTTTAGCCAAGATCCATCTGACACCACTAATGATATCCCTTGTTTCACATCCTCTTCTGAATCCAGTTTAAATTTCTGGCAGTTCCCTGTCATTGCACTATGGCAGCTCTTTTGAAATGTCTTCAGCAAAATTTCTATATTGTAGTGGAATTAATTTAGTATCAATCTGAAACTGTTTTAAGGTAAGAGGCATATTGTAATCTCCACATCAAATACTAAGAAAGTTACTCAAAAATATAGGAAAAAAACAAACTTAAATGTTACATTTGAAAACATATGCTTACCACCTCATAAGGCACCAATAAAGAAAGAATCAAAACTTAAGACATGAAACATAGAAAACAAACAGCAAAATGGCAGACATAAATCCTACAATTTCAATAAGTGCATAAATATAAATGAATTTGACTCCAGTCAAGAAGCAGAGGTGTTACACTGCATGTATAAACAGGGTATAATGGTATGCAATCTAAAAGGGACACATTTTAGATTTAAAGACACAAATGAGCTGGAAGTAATTAAAGGGAAAAAGACATACCACGCAAATGATAACCAAGAGAGCTAGAGTGTGTATAATAACAGCAGACCAAATAGAATCCAATGCAAAAATGTGACTAGAAGCAAGGAGGGATATTTTGTAGCATTAAAAAAGGTCAATTCAACAGGAAGATGCAATAATTACAAACATCTATGCATCTAAGAACAGAGACCCAAAATACATAAAACAAAGAGAACTGAAGTGAGAAATAGGTGATTCAACAACACTGTATTTTTACGAAAATAACACGCACCTTCTGGGTTTGTTTGCTGGCCACACTGTCCCCTTGTGAAGCATTTTCCTAAGTGCACCATGCTATGTTTTTTTCCCAGCAATATGTGGGAGAGGATTGGCATGGTGGTGCTTCTAAGTGTGTCTTGCAGGGGGAGGACATGGCCAGCAAATAAACACAGAAGGTGAAGTTTCCCTGTGTAAAAATATAGTAATAGTTGGAGACTTTAATATTTTTCTCTAATTAATTGCTAGAATAACTGCACAGAAAATCAACGACAATATATAAGACTTGAACAACTTAATCAACAAACATGACTGAACAGACACCAATTCATTCTTCTCACCAGAAATAGTCCAGACCAGAAGGCTTCACTGAAGAATTATATCAAACAGTTGAACAAAAGTTAAGATCAATGTGCTACCAATAGTCCTAGCAAATAGAATAGAAATGACACTTCTTAATGCATTTATTAAGGTAAAATAGGCCAGAATTACCCTAACATAAAAGATAGACAAATGCATTATATATGTATATATAGTATATATATATACATATAAACCATTAACCCATATGAATATAAACACAAAACCCTCAACAAAATATTAATAAATTTAGTAACATGCTTAAAAAGGATTACTAACCATCAACAAATGTGATTTTTCTGCAAAAGTAATGCTAGTTTAACATAAAAAAATAATAAAATAAACATCATATTAATAAAAGAAAGGGGGAAAAAAACTGATTATCTCAATGGATGTAGAAAAAGTATTTGACAAAATCCAAAACCCATTCATGAAAATAACTCTTAAGAAATTTGAAAGAAAGGGAACTTCCTCAACTTGATGAAGGTCATCTACAAAAAACATATAGAGAACATCATACCAAATGATGAAAGACAGAAAATCATTTTCTTAAGAGAAAGAACAAGGTAAAGCACCAACTCTCATCCCTCTTTTTCACCATATCGTTGTAGATGGTAGCCAGTGTAATCAGCAAGAAAAAGAAATAGATGGTGTCCAATTTAGAAAGGAAAAATAAAGATATATTTATAGACAAGAGAATCCTGCACGGGGAAAATTCTAAGGAATTCACACACATACACACACACGCACAAGCAAAATAAAACTTTAAAAACTTGTAAAAAAGTATAGCAAGGTTGTAGGCTATGGGATCTTCAACTGTACTTCTCTATAAAAATGAGAAACCCAAAAATGATACTAAGAATATGATACATTTAAGAAAACAAGTGTAAAACATGTACACTAAAAATTATAAATTATTGCTGTGAGAAATTAAATAAAATCTAAATAAACAAAGAGACATTGCTTGTTCATAGATTGCAATATTTAATATTGTTAAGATGGCAATTGACTCCAAATTGATCTATAGATTAAAGACAATTCCTTTTAAAATTCCAGCAGGCATTTTTCCACACTATAAGGTCACAGAACCTTAAATTTATATGGAATTGCAAAAGATCTATAATTGCCAAAATAACTTTGAAAATGAGCAAAATTGAAGGACTTGTACTTTCTGATTTAAAATTTACTGTAAGTCTACAGTACTCTACACAGTGTGGTACTAGCCTATGAAAAGAATAATGAAACAGAATTGAGAGTTCAGAAATAAATCCTTACAAAAAACTCTATGACGCCAAGTTGATTCCAACCCTTAGTGACCCTATAGGACAGAGTAGAACTTCCCCAAGGAGTTTCCAAGGCTGTAAATCTTAACAGAAGCGAACTGCCATGTCTTTCTCCCAAAATTCTTACAACCAAACCTACAGCCATGGAGTCGATTCAGACTCATAGTGACCTTATACGACAGAGTAGAACTGGCCCATATGGTTTTCAAGGAGTGGCTCATGGGTTCAAACTGCTGACGTTTTGGTTAGCAGCTGAGCTCTTAACCACTGCACCACCAGATCTCCAAAGATGCCATGGAAAACCACTGGAGCAAAAATAAACTTTTTAACAAATGATGCTAGGATAATTGGATATCTGCATGTGACTTACCCAACCCAGTGCCGTCGAGTGTGACTTAGATCATATATTTAAATATAAGAGTTAAAAAATAAAGTAAAGCTTTTAGAAGAAAACAGGAGAAATCTTTAAGGACTGGTGTTACACAAGGATTGCTTAGATATGAGACCAAAGGCATGGTCCATAAAATAAAAATATTGATAAATCAGATATCACAATTCAAAGATAATTTCGACATCCATTTGGATCACCTTTCTTGGGAACAGGCATAAATATGGATCTCTTCCAGTCAATTGGCCAGGTAGCTGTCTTCCAAATTTCTTGACATAGACAAGTGAGTACTGCCAGCACTGCATCCATTTTTTGAAACATCTCAATTGGTGTTCCGTCAATTCCCTGAGCCTTGTTTTTTGCTAATGCCTTTAGTGCAGCTTGGTCTCTTTCCTTCAGTACCATCAGCTCGTGATCATAAATTACCTCCTGAAATGGTTGAACATTGACCAATTATTTTTGGAATAGTGACTCTGTCCATTCTTTCCATCTTCTTTGTATGCTTCCTGTATCGTTTAATATTTTCCTTGAAGAATCCTTCAGTATTGCAACTTGAGGCTTATATTTTTTTCTTCAGTTCTGTCAGCTTGAGAAATTCTGAGCATGTTCTTCCCTTCTGGTTTTCTATCTCCAGCTCTTTGCACATATCATCATAATACTTTGTCTTCTCGAGCTACCCTTTAAAATCTTCTGTTCAGCTTTTTTACTTCATCATTTTTCCCTTTTGCTTTAGCTACTCGATGTTCAAAAGCAAGTTCCAGAGTCTCTTCTGACATCCATTTAGGTCTTTCCTTTCTCTCCTATCTTTTTAATGACCTCTTGCTTTCTTCATGTAGGATGTCCTTGATGTCATTCCACAACTTCTCTGATCTTCAGTCATCAAATCTACTCTTGAGATGGTCTCTAAATTCAGGTCGGATATACTCAAGGTCATATTTTGGCTCTCTGGACTTGTTCTAATTTTCTTCAGTTTCGCCTTGAACTTGCATATGAGTAATGACGGTCTGTTCTGCAGCCTACCCTTGGCCTTGTTCTGGCTGATGATATTGAGCTTTTCCATAATCTTTTTCCGCAGTTGTAGTTGATTTGATTCCTGTGAATTCCATCTGGAGAGGTCCATGTGCATAGTCACCGTTATGATGGTGAAAAAAGGTATTTACAATGAAGCCGTTGGTCTTGCAAAATTCTATCATGCAGTCTCCGGAATTATTTCTATCACCAAGGCCATATTTTCCAACTACTGATCCTTCTTTGTTTCCACCTTTCACATTCCAATCGCCAGTAGTTATCAGTACATCCTGATTGCATGTTCGATCAATTTAGGACTGCAAAAGTTGGTAAAAATCTTTAACTTCTTCATCTTTGACCTTAGTGGTTGGTGTATGCATTTGAATTATACTCCTATTAACTGGTCATCTTTGTAGGCATATGGGTATTATTCTAGCACTGACAGGATTGTACTTCAGAATAGATCTTGAAATGTTCTTTTTGACAATAAATGCAACACTATTCCTCTTCAAGTTGTCATTCCTAGCATAGTAGGTAGACCATATGATTGTCTGATTCAAAATGGCCAATACCAGTCTATTTCAGCTCACTAATGCTTAGGATATTGATGTTTATGCATTCAATTTCATTTTTGATGATTTTCTATTTTCCTAGAGTCATACTGCCTACATTCCATGTTTTTTATTATGAATGGATTTTTGCAGGTCTTTCTTTTCATTTTAAATCGTGCCACATCAGCAAATGAAGGTCCGGAAAGCTTGACTTTATTCATGTCATTAAGCTCAACTCTACTTGGAGGAGGTAGCTCTTCTCCAGTTGTCTTTTGAGTGCCTTTCAACCTGAAGGGCTCATCTTCCAACACTATATCAGACAATGCTCTGCTGCTATTCATTAGGTTTTCACTGGCTAATTCTTTTCAGAAGTAGGCCGCTGTGTCCTTCTTCCTAGTCTGTCTTAGTCTGGAAGCTCAGCTGAAACTAGTCTGCCATGTGTGACCCTGCTGATGTTTGAATACTGGTGGCATAGCTTCCAGCATCAGAGCAACAGGCCAGCCCCCATGGTACAACAAGCTGACAGAAGTGTGGGGGATTAACCATTAGGAAGATATAAATTAAAATCACAATTAAATCCATTCCTTTCACACCCTTCAGGATGTACATGAGAAAGACAGATAATAAATGTTTTCAAGAGTTTAGAAAATAGGGAACCCTCATACTTCACTGGTTGGAATGTAAAATGTTGCAACCACTATGGAAACTTTAAGCAGTTGCTTAAAAAGTATACATGAAGTTACTTCATGACCCACCAATTCTACTGTTAGGAACTTACCCCAGATATGAAAGCATATATTCACACAAAGAATTGGAGTGGAGGTGGGGAGGAAGGAGGTTAAATGATCCTTGTGGATAAGGAATCATATTGGGGTGATGGAAATGTTATAAAATTGATTTATGGTGATGGTTTCTAATCTTCATAAATTTTCTAAAACTCATTGAATTATACAATTGAAAGCAGTGAATTATATGCAAAATATGACTCAAGAAAGTTATTTTTAAAAAGCAAGGGGATAAAAGAGTTCTCTGTCTTACAGGGTTGCTATGAGTCAGAATCGACTCAATGGCAATGGAGTTCTGGTTTATGCTAGAAATTTGGCATGCAGTGATAAGTAAAATCTGATCCCTGTTTCTATTAGCTCAAAGTCTAGTGAGTCTAGTGAATGAGACAGTTAGCCAGAAAACACTCATCCTCCACCAAAAAAAAGAAAAGAAAAAAATCATCAACAGAGGGCAATGAGATTTTCCTGGTTTCAACAACATTGAGTATTGGAGTTTCAGATTGTCACGTCTGATGAACTGAAAGGACTTCTGTCTTGTTGAAATCTATAGTATGATGTAGGAGTACAGAGTGTGGTTACAAAACCCACCTGAAGAACCTTGAGAAAAAACAAACAAAAATAATAGCTACAACTATAGATACAAAGGTCAGTATAGTTGAAGAAGCTCCACAGGTAGGTCCGATGCCAGAAACATTCAAAGGAAAGGAAATGAAGTATTGAAAGAAAGCATGGGATGGGTATTACCTGAATTTATTACTAATGTAGCAGATTTGACTCCTTTTTCCATATAAGAATTAAAGCTCAACTCATATATTCTTTAGAAGAAAGCCGCAGGCCGTAGTCAATATTTATTCCCAGTTGTGAATTGCAATCACACGTTTCCACTGTATTCAGCTCTCACATCAAGGATTTTCTACAGGGAAAAGATACAATCATAATTGTGTGAGTCTTACAAATCTAAATAACTTCTTAAATGGAATCACTGAACAATATGTGAGTTAAGTTAGGTAACAAGGATCTCTGACTAAAAATTGTATTCTGTTGCATTAGTAGATTATAATGCAGTTATATTAAAGAAGTTTATAACCAATAAAATCTGTCACTGATGAGTCTCTGTGTGTGTGTGTGTGTGTGTGTCTTCTTAGCCTCTGTTAGCAGCCTACCTGTCTGATGAGCTGAAGCAGCCTTGTGACTCCTATAAATAGACAGGTTGCCCAACCTCTGATTCTATTATTAGCAATTAGATAGATGACAACTAATCAGCATTCACTATTCTAATTGCACTGCATCTGGGTTCTTCAAAGCGCCTTGTCTGTTACGGGTAAAAAATGGCAAGAGCAAAATCTGCCACTTCTATTTGTACTTTTTGCCAAAATTATGATTTAATAGCAAGTAGAGTTTTCAACAGCTAAGAAATTTCCCCCTGTTTTTATCCCAAAGTCACATCAAGTGAACCTGAGTCCATGATGAATGTCTACATTAAAGCTATCATTGCTAATAGGATTCCATATCATTTGTCTTTGGTTCTGTGGGACCAAATTACAATCACCACATGACTGTAGCTTATCTTGTGATTAATGATGGTTTTACTAAGTCACTGGCAGTGAAGCTTCTGGGAGGAAAATGGTAATATGGTTTGAAACTTTAAATTGCACATTTAAAAAATCATTACCTAGTTTTTCAAAGAGATCGTTAATTTGTGCAAGATAGGGGGTAAAAATCTAGTCCTTCTAGCCACTAGAGAGAAGAATTTCTCAAGATAATTATTCTAATTGTTAAGGTCTTAAGTAAGGTGCTATAAAAAACAAAATGTTTCCAAGGAATAGCTAAGCCTCTTTTAGAGAGAATGCTGATTTTTTTTTAGATAAATAGAATTTTAATATATAAAAAACTAACACACTGAGAAAATAGTCTAATAGAAGATAAGGTTGGTTGACATATTAAAGAGTATTCTGTATGATATATCGTAGGTTCAAAAAACTGCTCTGCACCATTTCCCTGAGAGTCATAAGTGTTAGTGAGTGAATATTACCAGCATCCATTGGACTTTCTATGTTTTTTTCTAAATTACCTCAGCCTCGAAACTAATATGAACTTACCTTAGTACTACAGGGACTAATTGGTATTGGTTCATTTTAAGCAAAGAGAGACTTTTAAATTCATCTCCCTTCAGGAAATAGGTGGCCCAATGTCAGGGACATTTGTTTTGATTACAACTTTAACTCTTTTTCTACATGAAATCCCAAATTCTTTCTTGAAAATGCAGCCTCAGTTAAGTTTCATGATAATAGATTATTTGCAACTCAAATGACCATAAAATAAGCTCAAAGCTCTGAAAGAAAATGCCTTTGTTATTCTATAGATTTGGTAAAAACAGAAGAGTGGAATCTGAGACTCCATTTCTAGCCCTTCTACAAGCCAATTGACCGTATCTTCTATGATGGAAATGGTCAAAATATATCCATCTTTCAAAAGCCCGTAATCATCCAAGTGACTGCAGCCTTAACAATGCCAGCTCAGATTGTTATTTTATTTCTGTGCTTTGCATGCTATGTTATCTACAGAAAAATATTTTTTCTGGCATTGTGTGTATTCTCTCTGTGTTCTTGGCCTGAAATATTTCATCTAATGCTTGATATGATATTGTCTGAGAGAATAAAAATATCCAAGAATTGATATTCCCTTGATATTATTTTTCTCTACATAACAGGGTGTATGATGGTGGTTTCTGTTTTTCTGATCAAAATGTTGAGGGCTGCATTGTTAACTCTGGGCAAGTGATCAATCCTACTTGTGCTCACTCTGCTGTTTATAAGACTAATTATTGTAGCAATTTAGATGATTTTAATGTGCTAAGAGAGCTTAATGAAGGCCGTTAAACATTTATTAGAAACATATTTGCCTCTATGAACCTCTAAAATAAGGATACAACCACATTTTACTAGTTATTCTTAGTGATGATGTTAACATTAATTTGTTGGCACTCATAAAGCTATTTGATTTGCTTGATTAATATAATCATTTAATGTATTATTCCAAATAAAGGAGATGGAATTAATGATGTAGTCTGTGTAAATGATAGGAAACAATTCATACGCTGCGTTAACAACAACAAAAGGCATGTAAAAGAGATATTTGAGAGAACTGCTCAAAAAAGTAAGATTGTTAAAAATAAAAGTAAACAAAAGAATAACATCATGAATTAGAGACCAGTCTCTGGCATGGCAGTATGAGCAGTGGCATAGGTTTACACTCCAGAAACAATGGTGAAAATTATAAAAACAAAATACCAACTATTTAAAGTCTCTAGAAATGGTTCTAAGATAATACAGCAAATGAAGAAACATCTGTTGGTGTTGCTAGTTGTCATCATGTCAATGCTGGTGCATGGCGACTCCATGTGTGCAGAGCAGAACTGCTCCATAGGATTTTCAGGGGTTCAAGATAAAAAAAAAATTAAAAATTTTATTTATTTATTTCTTTATCTTGAGGATTTTCAGGGGCTCAAGATAGCATACAAAAATTCAGTACTAACAGTGAGAGGCTCTGGTATTTGAGGAAAGATTGTTCCCTTGTTTACCCTTCCTAGCATGGATAGACGGAAATTCCAATTCAGACTGGTACAGCCAACAACACAGGTCTCCCTCTCCCCTCAGTTCCCAGTTCAAGGCATTCTTAGAAGAGGCAGGACTTCAGCATCCTCAGGCTACCTATAGCTACGTGTTGCTGAGGCTAAGCTCCAAACAAGTGCAGTGCAGAGGTGGGGGCTCCTTTCTTTCACCTAGCTCTCACTAATACGATAGAAGCTTTACCTTGGGTGAGGTGCTGCTGAGAATACTGGGGTCCTGATTGTTCTTGCCCAGGTTCGTGAGGAGATAGTTCTACGCTGGGAGAAGTAAGCTGATAAAGCCTGATGAAACTGCCCGTCTCCACCTAGTACTCGACTACGCAAGTGGAAGTGTCACTCAGAGAGAAGCTTTCGGTTGTCCCCAGCCTGAGCTCCAGAACCCTGGCTCAGATTTTACTTGAGAGAAGCAGACCATAAAACAAATAGATACCAATGACTTCACAAAAGAACTGCCTTCATTTGCAACAGAGTGTGGAGAACTTGCCAACTCGTGATATTAGTCTTTTTTAATTTTATTCATTCTAGTAGGCTGTAGTGTACAGAACTGTGGTTTTAATTCACATTTTCCCTATGACATGTTCATATTGGTCATTCTTACATCTTAGTTTGTAAGCTGCCTGCTCACTATTTCACCTCTTTTTAAAATGAATGATTTGTTTGTCTTCTTGATACTGAGTTCTGAGTGCACTTTACATATTTTGAATATATGCATTTGTTAAATATATGTATTGCTAATATTTACTCCTGGTCTCTAGCTTACCTTTCATTTACATTTTGAAAACTAAAAGAGTTTCACTGTAATAAAATCCAATGTATCATTTTTTATATTGTGATTAAATGTCCTGTTTAACAAAGATACCCCAAGGTCATGAATATTTTCTTCTATATTTCGTCAAGAAATTTGATTGTGTTTGGATTTTATACATCTAGATGATCCATATTGAGTTAATTATGGGGTATGTTATCTTTAAAAGTCAAGATTCATTCTTCATTATATAGATACTTGCTTGTTCTATCAGCATTTGCTGAAAAGACTAACTCTTCTCCATTGAGTTATTTCAGCAAGTAAATGTTATATGTGGGCATATTTCTGAATTCTCTGTTCTGTTGCACTGATGTATTTGCCTGTCCTCATATCAATACCACAGTATTGACTACCATAGGTTTATAGCAAAGTTTGAAATCATGTGTTCAGTTTTTTATCTTTATTCATCTTTATCAAAACTGTATCATTTTGAAGGCCTTATTAGCTAATTCCATTGTCTCTCATATTTCTGAGATTTATTTTCTCCTATTGTTATTGTATTGGTCACCTATTCCTGCTTCTTTTCATGTTTAGTTACTTTTGTTTGGGTACAGAACCTACTGATTTTATATTGTTTAATATCTGGATTTTGTTGTCTATCGTTAATGAGTGTTGAAATTTGTTTATGCAGACAGTTAAATTATTTGAGAATTAGCTTGGTCCTTTTAAAACTTACTTTTAAATTTTGTTATAGTGAGCCTAGAGTAGCCATTATTTGGGGAATAATATTTTTTCCTTCTGGGCCCTCTGCCAGATGCCCCTGGTACAGTGGCTAAGAGCTCGACTGCTTACCAAAAGGTCGGCAGTTTGAATTCACAAGCTGCTCCTTGGAAACCTTATGGAGCAGTTCTATTCTGTCCTATAGGGTTGCTATGAGTCAGAATCTACTTGATGGCAACAGATTTGGTTTTGATTTTTTCCATTTTGTCTAGTAGTAGCTCATATACCTCACAGCTATGTGTTGTCTCTAGGATCTGCTCAGTGTAAAATTCTCCGGTAGTTGTTTCTTGCCCAGCCTGGTAGAGTTTTTCTGTTTGTAAGTGGAGCTTAGCCATTCAGCAAAAGATTCAAAGGGATCCATATGCAGATTTCTGGAGCCCTTTCTCTGTATAGTTTTCTATGCTTCGAGACACTGACTTACAACTTCCTGCTGACACAACATTCTTAAACTCTGATCTTTTTTTCTTCAAGTTAGTGAAGCTTTTGGTTTTCTTTGCATGCTTAGGTCCAGAAACCTCTTCCAAGCAGAATACTAGGCTGTTTTGCTCTTCTCAGGAATCATGATCCTTTACTGCCTATGGTCCAATGAGTGAAAAATGTTTGCTTCTTTGTTTTATTTTTGACTTGTCTGTTGTGGGAGGAAAAAATATGGTACTAGTTATCTAATTATAGCCAAAGTAAAAATCTCTCCAATTTGTTTTATAAGGCTAGCATAACTGCCAAATCCCAACAATAGAGCACAAGAATAAATAACAGCTCAATTTTATTTATGAATAGGGATCCAATGATCTCAAATAAATTAGTAGCAAATCAATTCCAGCAATATGCTAAAGAGTAATGTTCTAGAACAAAATAAAATTTGTTTCAGGGCTTTTATAGTAATGGAACGTCATGGAATCTTAGCATCATATAAATAGGTCAAAGAAGGAAAGCCTTTTAGTTACTATAGTAAACCAAAAAAAAAAAAAAAAAACCCAAACTCGTTGCCGTGGAGTCAATTCTGACTCATAGTGATCCTATAGGACAGAGTAGAACTGCCCCATACAGTTTCCAAGGAGTGCCTGGAGAATTTGCACTGCTGACCTTTTGGTTAGCAGCTATAGCTCTTAACCACTATATTACCAGGGTTTCCATTTGCCCATTTAGTAGGTCCAAATAAATCTTCAGAGTACAGTTAGTAAAAATAACTTCTTAACATGATAAAGCACAACCATTTCAAAACAAAAGGTAGTAGCATAGAATAATGAAATTAAATATGAAATAATTTTTAACAAATGTACAAATATTAGAAGAATGCCTGGTATTATCACTAATAATTAGTATTTGTCTAGCACCATTTTTGTGGGCTTTTTTGTATACAAACCACAGAAACTCCTAGGAATCATGGCAAGTATTTTCTGTTAACTGATTCTCATGATAGTAATAACGTCAAGGCAAGCCACTAATGTCTACTGTTCAAGACTCAAGGTAGTTCTAAGGATTAAAATATTTTGAATTCTTCACCTATTGGTGTTCCACAACATCATAAATATAATTTCCTATGCATTTTCCAATTTAAGGGTCTGTTGTTCTCTTTTGCCTGTCTACTATCTGCCATAAACTATTCATGTTCAAGAGGGTAAGAATCTGGCATTTTTGTATTGTCTTGACTTTATGCAAAATAGGATTTCAGAATGTCTAAAGTCTGATTGCACTGAATTATAGGAATTACTTGGCACATCTTACTTAAGAAAGAGCTGTATAGTTTTCCAATAGTGAAGTATATGAGTAAAAATGGTGAATTTTCTGAACTGTGGGATGATGGGAAAAGGAGCCCTCATAATTAACTCAAAGAGTACAAAGCTTTAGAATGGTTATTAAGGCAAGAAAAAGAAACAAGATTTATCATTGTAAATAATTTTATTGACTTTAGGAATATCCAAAGAAGATCACATAAGAGAGAAGGGAAGAAGGAAGGAAGCAACAAAGGAAAGAAGGAAGAAAGGAAGGAAAAGAAAAGGAGAAGGAAAGAAAGAAGGGAGGAAGAAAGAAAACTATGTAAAATTTTTAAAACATTAAGGTAATAAAAGAAAAATATGTACAAACTTTCAATGCCAAATAATGAAGAAACTTAGGAAGAAATCAAACCCGTTGTTGTTGAGTCAATTCCCACTCATAGCAACCATAAAGGACAGAGTAGAACTGCCCTGTAGGTTTCCTAGGAGCTGCTGGTGGATCTGAACTGCTAACATTTTGGTTAGCAGCTAAGCTCTTAACCACTGAGCCACCAGGGCTTCTAGCAAGAAACAGGCACTACCTATACAAGAGGAAATATATTTTACTAACAGGTATGAATATAATCTTATAGTGTGAGGCATATAGTACTGATAAAAGGGAACCCTTAGTTAAAGATGTCAATTCTTCCACAATTAATATATTTCTGATAAGTTTATCAAAAGAACAATAATTTTTTAAAATTTATTCTAAATTTCAAAAGAAATGGAAACATAGAGAAGAATGAATAAGAACATTTTGAAATAAATTATTACTTAGGTATACATTTTCTGAATAGGTAAAAGAAAATATATCAAATAAAACATTGCTGGTACTCTAACAGTGTCTGACCTCCTCTAACTTCTCAAGGGAGAAGGAGAATCAAGATCAACAGCTCAAGGCTGATTCCTATGAGGCAGAAGTCAGATATGCCTCCTCTCTCGGTAGTCTTTACCAATGCTGACACCAGCTGTCCCTCCCACAGCACTCTCTACCTCTCTGCTGGGTTCAATAATTCATTGAAATGACCACATAGAACTCACAGAACATACTCATGATTGTGGGGCTCATTAGGGAAGAAAAAGTTTACAATTGAGGCTCAGGAACACTCAAGTATATAGTTCTTCTATCAGGACAGCCTCTTCCCAGCTGTGCTCATAGGTATTCCTCTCTCTGGCTCTCAGTCTCTGCCCAAAGGCACTCAGCTTTCTCGCTCCATGGGCCAGAAAGTCCACTGTGCCGTCTCCTTTGGGTCTGTCCTGCAGGTCTGTCTTACGGATCTCTCTTTATTGGTTGTGGTGGCTCTTCTCTTTCCTGCCTCTGAGATGGCTCACCTCAAGCCCAGCGGGATGGCACAAACTGACCCATCCCTTTGGCAGGCCACAATTGTCATATCCACACCCAATCACTTGGGTGGGAGTTACAAGACCATGGATAGAAAGGTCACGCACAAGTGATCCATCATACCACATAGAAGAAACTATGAAGAGAACAAAACAGAAAAGATGATGTGCTATAGTATGTTGGAACAAATGGTAAATTATTTTTAAAATTAGATTACCATATGCTATTAAAAAAAAATCAAAAAAGGAGCCCTGGTGGCACAGTGGTTAAGTGCTCAGCTGCTAACTGAAAGATCTACAGTTGGAACCCACCAGCCTCTCTGCAGGAGAGAGATGTGGCAGTCTGCTTCCGAAAAGATTTGTAGCCTTGGAAACCCCATGGGGCAGTTCTACTCAGTCCTATAGGATCATTATGAGTCAGGATGCAACTTGACATCACTGGGTTTGGTTTTTATGTATATATAAATTAATTTCAGAAGAATTCAATAAATTAATGTAAGAATATAAATCACAGCACTACCAGAATGAAATTACAGAGTATATTTATATAGTTTTATCATAACAATATGGTATTACAGTACAGAATACACAGATTTGGCAATGCAAAAATCTCCAGCAGTTATATGCCAAAAAATACCATTAAGTTACTTTAAGTACAAATGAAAAAGTAAAAAGTACATTTATAACACTTAATTTTCTTCCATAAGCAATGTTACCAAATCAATAATTCAAATATTCCAATAAAAATGGTCTAGAGACAAATTAGCAAGTCTTAAAAACTTAAAATGTAATTGGATAACAAATATTAGGAAATGTTCAATGTTACCAGTCATCAAGAAATTCAGAAAGCATAGTCATTCAACGCATGGAATTCGTAGATGAACCATCATGAGTGTGAGTTCCAGATTTGACACTTACTAGATGTATGAGCCTGATTGAATTACTTGTCTCTTTGAGCATCACTTTTCTCAATTGCTTTTATAAAGATTAAATGAGATAATGCTTTATAGGACTTAATATAATTCCTTGTATACTGCAAATTTACACTTAATATTTACCCGATATTAATATATTTGATAATATATCTATTATTCCAAAAACAATAATGATATATCATTTTAACCTGTTAAATGGGTAGATATTTTACCAGCTACACATGGTATTATTATAAACATAAAATGTATATGAGAAATGGAGTATTTTCCTATACTGAAGAGAATATCTACGTTTGACATTTGTCTTAAAAAATTAATAAAAGATGTTTACGAACTTTTTAGTTCCAAAAATTCTTCTACTGGCATTTTATTCACAATGCTAGCTCCTAATTCTAACTTCACTTACTAGGTGTGTGATGTTAGGCAAGCTAATACCATCTTATGCACATTTTTTTTTTTATTTGAGAGATGAAAGTAATGGTTACGTTTATCATGTAAGAATCTTTTAATTACTAATTGATATCATCATTACAAGTGGTAATAAACATTAGTCACAATTTCTCTTTTCAATAATCACAATAATTATGATTGGTTTTATTATTCAAATTCCCCAAAACACTGATTGGTTGGTTAAAATAATTTAGGGGCTATCCAACCACACAGAACCACATCATTAAAAGAAATGGTGCAGAAGGAAAGTTTACAAAGAATGCACCATGGAAGCCCAATTCTACAGAGGAGCCCCAGGGAGCCACTGGGGGGATGAGCATCGGATGAGGCAGGTACTTGTCTCTCTCCCAGCCACTTCGACTAGACCAGGTCTACTCATCTACTGTGGTAACTACTGTGGCTCCTCTTCAGATTTGTTTGTATTCTACCACTAAAATGTAAAAGCCACTCTTTGAGAATACGTAGTAGCATAGAAACATGGCATGTTGTTAAGCTATAAAGAGCAAATTACAAAATGTTATGGAATGTGCTCTCCATATGGACACTTTGCTGAATATGGTCATTATTGTTTTCTCCTTTTTGGTCATTGCAAAATCTACAATGAGTATATTATTATAAGAATAAAACATGTCAAAAAGTCAGCAGTTTGAATCCACCCAGCAGCTCCACAAGGGGAAAATATCTGACTAACTGGGCCCATAAAACTTATAGCCTAGAAAAGCCTATGGGGAAATTCTACTCTGTCTTATAGGGTTGGTGTGAGTTGGAATTGACTCCACGACATACAACAATAAGAAAGCAGAGGCACACGTTACGGAAATTCTCGGGAAACTAGTATCATTTTTCTTTCACAATGTTGAAGAACTACTCAATGTTACCATCAAAGATTTATAAGAACTTGTAATCTCAATTTTTGTGTTGAGGGACTGTGGACAAAAACAAATAAAATTAACATATTTCAAACAACAATACATATTGGAATTAATATACATTTTATTGCTGCAAATATGTTCTAATCCTATGTTTTACCAAAGAAAACAAAAATCCTCACAGTACCATGATAAATGGAGAGAATATTGAAGTTGTCAAAGATTTCATATGACTTGGGTCCACAGTCAACACCCATGGAAGCAGCAGTCAAGGAATTAAAGGACACATTGCATTGGGCTAATCTGCTGCAAAAGACCTCTTTCAAGTGCTAAAAAGCAAAGATGTCACCTCAAGGACTAAGGTGCCTGTGACCTAAGTTATGTTGTTTTCAATTGCCTCATATGCATGTGAAAGACTGAAGAAGGAATAAGGAAGACTGAAGAAGAATTGATGCCTTTGAATTATAGTGTTGACAAAGAATTTTGAATATATCATGCTCTGTCAGAAGGGACAAATCCATCTTGGAAGAAGTACAGTCAGAATACTCCTTAAATGCACAGATGGCCAGACTTCGTCTCACATACTTTGGACATGTTATCAAGAGGGACAAGTCCCTGAAGAAGGACATCATGCTTGGTAAAGTAGAGGGTGAGTGAAAAAGAGGAAGACCCTCAATGAGATGAGTTGGCACAGTGGCTTCAACAATGGGCTTAAGCATGGTAACAATTGTGAGGATGGCACAGGACCAGGCAGTGTTTCATTCTATTGTACATAGGGTAGCTATGAGTTGGAACCAACTTGATGATACCTAATAACAGCTGCAACAATTCTATGTATTTTATTTTTTAGCATATTCTGAGGCACATTTCTTAATCTCTCTGAGCTTTGGCTTACTTAGTTGTGAAATGTGGTTAAAATAACTGATATAGGGTTAGGAGCATTTGAGACGGTGAAGTTATAAGACCTAGTAGTGTCTCAGGGAGCCCTGGTGGCATAGTGGTTAAGAGTTCAGTGACTAAGCAAAAGATCGGTAGTTTGGAAACTCTGTTGGGCAATTCCACTCTGTCTTATATGGTCACTATGGGTCAAAGTCGACTCTATGGCAACGGTTTTGGTTTGGTTTTGGACAATGTCTAGCACATAAGAGACACAAAAGAGGGACTTGATTTCACTTTATACATCATTTGTCCATCTACTTTAAGGAATAAAAACTTCTTTAAAAAATACTAAAATTCCAAAATTTACTTGTCTTTGAAAGTAAGGAAAAATGACCTTCATAAGTTATTTCACTTTCAATGTTTTGAGTTTATGCATGTTAAGATGTATGCATAAACTCAATACATCATGATTGTAGTTTGGCAAAGAAAAACTTTTGTTAATTTAAAAAATGTTGTTATAAAGGATCTCAGAAGTACCGAATGTTGATTTTCACGAGCTTTCCCTTTCTGCTCAACCTTCTTTATCATGGAAAGCTGCCTGTGTTGCCGCAACGTTGCTGTTTGCATTTAGTATAGATTTGTTCTTATTAATATTTTATTAGTTGCTATTTTTAGTTTTGATAAAAGACTATTTCTAACCCTTCTCTCTCCAGGCTTTTGTAAGTGGATTGTGCTGCAAATTGAAGTGCTTAGGAAATCTATTGGCTGTGTATATTTTAAAACCTCTTTGTAAAAAAAAGTGTTGGGACTAAGCTCCCAAGTGGCCACCAGCCTGAAGCAAAGCATATTGGCAGGGACCTAGACACCTGTTTGGCTGTCTCTCTCTCTCTCTCTTACTCCATTTTTCCCCTTGTTGGCTGAGCAGTGACATTTATTTTTATTACATAGCAAATAAACCTTATACTAAATACAGTTCCTCTTATGATTTTAACCCAAAGGTTAAATAGAACTTGCATTTGCTCAGTAGCTCCCAACACCTTTCACCAAGATAAATTTTATTTTAAAAATATATATCATAAATGGTATTTCAAATGGCTAAATTTCTAAACTGTAAAATATCCTAGCAAATATATTTCTTTAACGAGGATTTCCTACATTTGACCTAGCATTGACATGGTGCCAGACTCTCTGCTAACATTTTCTTGTACGGTTGCATTTAATCCCTACAACATCCTTACAATGTAAGATATATTAAGTTACATAACTTAACTATTGGTTACATAGCTGGTAACTCTCAGAGCTTAAATTTGATTCAATACTTTATTAGATAGTAGACTTTTTCTCACTTACGTTGGACATGTCTTTGGAAGGGACAAATTGCTGGAGAAAAATGTCATCCTTGGTAAAGTAGAGGATCAGTGACAAAGAGGAAGACCCTTCATGAGATGGACTGACAGAGCGGCTGCAAACAATGGGCTCGAACATAGCAATGATTGTGAGGATGGCAAAGGACCAGATAGCTTTTAGTTCTGTTATGTTATATGTAGGGTGGCTATAAGATGGAGCCAACTCAACAGCATGTAACGACGACAACAAAACAATTTCGAACATTGATTAAACTTATAAAAAATAAAATATTTTAAAGTCACTGTGGTCTAGCTAATGAAAAGTCAATCCTTTGACCTCAAATTTCAGAAGTGAGGTGTTTCTCATTTCCCTTCTTATTTTGATTTCTAATGATAAGAATTTGTGTTACTGATGATTTTCATAAATTGTTATCAAAAGAGGTATCGTTTTGGAAATCAATTTTAATGATAGGAGTAAAAATGACTTACCATTCTAAAAGGATAGAAACTCTTAAGATTGGTTAACTGAGAGGTAAAGTGGCTTACTTCTCCACCTGCCCTTCTTAGTATCTCTTACCTCTCAGCATCTCTTACCACAGAGACATACTACTGCCCCAGGACTCGGTGCTGATTGTGTTTATATCTCTTTATTTTTCTCAAAAATATCCCAGGCCTCATATTTTGGCAGGGTAATGCAGAGTGCTAAACAGTTAACTAAACAAAGTAAGAGGAAGTTAAGTAATGCTTGTTACAGAAACACTGCAAGTCTATTTTAGCTCTAAAACTGTCATTCTCTATCCTTCAAACTGGAATGTGATCAGTTACTACCAAATTTAGTGATATCTGCAAGCATAGCTAAAATTACATTAAAAAAACCATTTCATTTCTTGAAAGCAATGATCTATATAAGGTGATTCGGGTGTTACATATACTTACGTCATATTACTAAAACATTAAAAAAAGATTTTATTTAAATATTCTAGCTTGCAGTGGAGTGAGCTTCTTTTGGGGTAAAATAGAATGTGATCAACTAATAATACTTGCAGTTTTACTGACTTAAATAAATCTGTCTATTTATTAAGAGTATGATTGAGTCCTGAGGACAGAGCTTTTTACTTTTGAATTGGTGGTAGGGACATAACAATACTTACATTGCATTTTGGGTCATTAGTAATACATTTCTGCCTTGACTGCTGATAGACTACATAATAACAAGCCTTATTTAAAAGTTCATTGTATTGATTCACTTCAGCTGGATTGAGGTTTTGCAGTATGAAAGGTAAGAGTTTGTGATTATTTAATTTTATCAAGCTAACTTGAAGCAGATATTGGCATGAATTTTAAAGTTTGATTTTTCTACCTTGGTCAAATTCATTTTAAAACTGATAAATCCTCCTTTTCTTTCTAAAATTATCGTTATGTGTTTACTTCCCTTACATTATTTCCTGGAGGCATGGGACGTGTCCATTTAAGAAGGACAAATTTTCCCTGAAGAAGTACATCACGCTTGGTAAAGTAGAGGGTCAATGAAAGAAGACCTTCAACAAGATGGGTTGACAGAGTGGCTGCAAAAATGTGCTCAAACACAGCAACGATTTTCAGGATGGCACAGGACCGGGCAGTGTTTGGTTCTGTTGTACATAGGATCACTAGGAGTTGGAATCAACTCAAGGGGACCCAACAACAACAACATACTGTCGACTAGTACAAAATATGCACCGAACTGCAAATCTCATCCATGTTTTTTAAATCAAGTTGTTTCTTTGAAGTAAAGTTGCTTTGGCGTATTGGGGAGACAGTGGATTCAGTCTTCAAAATAATCAATTGAATTGGCTACTCACTAATATTTTTTAAAATTCTAAAAAATCTGAAAAATGTCATTCACCTCTGACTTTACATATGCCTATAAATACGCCTATGCCCAGTAAACATACCTGCCATATTTAATTCTGAGTACTATATTCAATAGGCCAATGAAGCCAAGATAAATAAATGCTTGAGCAAGAGAGACATGCAAATTTTAAAAGAATGACCCAGATCTCACAAGGATATATACAGAGAGCAGCAAGGTGGAAAGTGGTGGTAATGAAGAAAATACCAACCATTAAATTCATCTGGAAATTGAAAATGCTAGTACAACAGATTAATTTCTTATTATTCAGTTTTATCCTTTCTTTCACCTCCATTGTCAAAGACAGACTTTCAACATAATTTTAAATCAAGAGCTTGCTTTTAGGAAGCCATTTGCTAAATAACTTAATCTATACCTAAAGGTCAGCCATTTTTCAGCGACAAAGCTTTTAAGCAACAATCATGTGTTTATTAGGACAAAACAAAAGAGCCAAACTAAAGTAGGCTACGTAAGTAAACTAAATTTTCCAGACTCCAAGATTACATTTGTTTTCTCATCATCTAAAAGTTGATTATGTTTCAGAACTGAATAAATAGCTTTCTTTTTACAAATCCTAACCCAAGCCAAGGTGTTTTCAATCTCCTCACATGCATGTGAAAGCTGGACGATGAACAAGGAAGATCGAAGAAGAATGGATGCCTTTGATTTGTGGTGCTGGCAAAGAACATTGACTGTACAATGGACTGCCAAAAGAACAAACAAATCTGTCTTGGAAGTAGTACAACTAAAATGCTCCTTAGAAGCAAGGCTGTTAAGACTACGTATCACTTACTTAGGACACGTCGTTAGGAGGGATCAGTCGATAGAGAAGGACATCATGCTTTAAAGTAGAGGGTGAGCGAAAAAGAGGAAGACCCTCAACAAGCTGAACTGACACAGTGGCTGCGACAATGGTCTCAAGCATAACAAGGATTGAGACCAGGCAGCGTTTTGTTGTGTTGTACACAGGGTCTCCACGATTCGGAACCAACTCGATGGCACCTAAGAACAACAACTAAAACTGTACTTACAGTGCCTTTTGCTTTATGAGTGTGGAGCCAACTGAATATACAGTGAATACTGTGGGTGTTTTTTGCAAATTATTAAAACAGAAAATCATCTTCTTGTAACAAGAGAGCTCCAATAAAAAATTAAACAGGTCTGGAAAAGAATGATATGAGCTGTAGCCATTCTTTTCTAATACTATTTTGTCTATAAGAATTACCTGATAGGAATAATAAGAATTTACTTTTCCTTCATTTTTACCTAATTTCTGTTCTTTTTACCTTGTCCTAAATTCTGGAATTGCTCCTGTACGCTTTATTTCACAAACATCTCCATCTGTAGCCTCAGAACTTGAGAATATCTATTCTGCTTAATAATATATGCCATCTTGCTTTTGTCTTAGAATTGTGAATAATACTAATACTGATACTGATGCTAATAAACTTCACTTTTTGGCGACATTATTAGAATCATAGACTTTTATATTGTGATATAGTATGAGGTAAAATGAATTACTTTGGGAATATAGGTTGTTGAAGATCATCGAATATCTAATTTGTTAATTAAATTTTTGTATAGCAAGGTATGGTCGATAGGACTACTTTGATGTAACAATTTGTTAAGCTAATAAGGAATCTAAATTCCAATGGAATGAATTGTAAATAGAAATGGGACATTCTTCTCTGCATTGATTTTTAGTGGAAAGCTCATGTTCTATCATTAATACATCTTTATGAATAAGATACTACATATTTATAGAGTGAATATCACACTATCATTTACTCGTATGAATTCTAGAATAAGTGACAGTGTGATATTCACTCTATAAATATGTAATAAGTATCTTATTCATAGGAAACTCTAGAGGGGTAGTGGTTAAAAGCTATGGCTGCTAACCAAAAAGGTTGGCAGTTCGAATCCACCAGGCACTCCTTGGAAACCCCATGGGGCAGTTCTACTCTGTCCTATAGGGTCACTAGGAGTTGAAATCAACTCCATAGCTAGGTTTTCTTTTTTTGGTTGTGACTTCAAAGACTTTATAGTTTATTTAAAAAGGGGAAAACCATACAATTACAACATAAATAAAATTACAGAATATAGAGTTTGAAGATAGCTTAGACATCATCTATCTCCACCTGCTTTTTTGTTTTTGTTTGTGTTTTTTTTTAAGGTAACACTTTCGAGAAGTGAAATCAAAGTAAATAAAGCTAGATAGAGGTAAGACTATCCGAGTGCATGTCACATAATTTGTCTCCTAGCAATATTGATGAGTTGTATCTGAATTGATAAATAAATTCAGGTCCTCTAATTTTTTTTTTATACATCTTACAGGGAAACCCTGGTGGCGCAGTGGTTAAGTGCTACGGCTGCTAACTAAAGGGTCAGCCGTTCGAATCCGCCAGGCGCTCCTTGGAAACTCTATGGGGCAGTTCTCTGTCCTGTAGGGTTGCTATGAGTCAGAATCGACTCGACAGCACTGGGTTTGTTTTTTTTTTTTTGGTGTGATACATCTTACACTTTTTTTCAAACTTCAAATAGTGAAGACATATTCACTTTACTTTGAACTTTGCGACTTTGTAAATCACTTAAGTAGGTATATCCTGTGTAAAACAGTAAAGCTCTCATTTTAGTTTGGATCTACCTTGAGCTACAAATAACATTTGAATCAGGAAAAATTTAAATTTAACATTTTATAATTTTTTGGACTAAGAAAATGGGGATGTATCAAAGAATTTTTTAAAAGAAGGGGTTATTACATTTGTTACTCGTAGAGTCTAACTTATTATTTTTAAGAATATTACTGAATTTTCTGCATTTATTTTGGTAATTTTAGAATATATGTAAGTATATAGCAATTTGAGTGTATGACCAATTTATAACCATGTTCTGCTGCTTTATTGCAGCTCTGCAGTTTTCATTTGCATTGGCCCCAACTAAAGGACAAATTACCTCAGAGCAAGCTGTACAAATAAAGGTTTTACAGTCATTTACATAAGGAAGAGTAGTGGGAAAATGAAGTCATTAAACAGTACATAGTCTTTGAGCTCTGCAGAACTCAACAGAACCTTTGCTGTGGCAGTCACTACCATAATCATTTCACTAGCAGAGGTGTGTAGATTCTATTTTTGAGAAAGGAATTATTATATAAAAATTTTAATGAAGATCTTCACATTTTATATTACTTTTATTGTATCTTATGGGCACGACTGAATTGATTGGATTTTCAAAATAATGAATTGGTGATTAAAATTATTAGATATTTTTAAAGGCAAAAAAAAAAGGCAATGATAAAAAAATTGAACCAAAATGATAATCTAACAGTATCAAAATACAAAGAATCAATTTAAGAAAACAGAAAAAATATCACTTTGTACTTTTAAGGTGTAGAAAAGCAAAGGAGTCACCTTGAGGACTAAAGTGCCTCTGACCCAAGCCATGGTGTTTTCAATCGCCTCATATGCATGCGAAAGCTGGAAGATGAATAAAGAAGACTGAAGAAGAATTGATGCCTTTGAACTGTGGTGTTGGCAAAGAATATTAAATATACCATGAACTGCCAAAAGAACAAGTTTGTCTTGGAGTAAATGAAACTGGAATGCTCCTTAGAAGCAAGGATGGCGAGACTACATCTCACATACTTTGGACATATTATCAGGAGGGATCAGTCGCTGGAGGACAGCATGCTTGGTAAAATAGAAGGTCAGTGAAAAAGAGGAAGACCCTCAACGAGTTGAATTGACACCATGCCTGCAACAATGGGCTCAAGCGTAGCAGCAATTGTGATGATGGAGCAGGACCAGGCAATGTTTCTTTCTGTTGTGCATAGGGTCACCCTGAGTAGGAACCGACTCGACGGCACCTAACAACAATACTTTTAAATTTTTTGGTAATTTTGTTTTTAAAAAACCTTGAAAATTTCAGAACTACAAGTAAGCTTGTGCCTAGACTTATTTGGGCATATTTAAATAATTTTATAAAAATTAATAACACTGGTAATTAAGGAGTATTTGGTTTTACTTTATTTTTAAAACGAAAGGGTCTATAAATTAATCACCTTTAGGAAATACCAAGGAAGGGAATCCTAATTAGGCTGACCAAATGTCCTCTTTGTTTCTTGATCTTTTTTTCATAATTAATAACAATAAGACTCATAAACTTTTAAACACATGTATAGGCTCATTTCAAGGATAATAGGGGAAAGCAGATAGACAATACTTTGTTCACTGTGCAGGAGGTTTAAAGGAATCACAGAGGCAGGACAGGTGGTAGGCTCCATTAGCAGAACAGAAACAAGAAAATTAAATAACTTAGTGTTATGGAAAATAGCATAAGCACAAGCAAAAAAAAGAGATATATGATCTACTTTGATAGAATGACCCTGAGAAAGAAATTAGTGAAAAATTCTTAAGTGTTCTGAACCATGTATTATGGATTGTACTGTGAATCCCCAAAAGATATGTTGAAGTCCTAAAGTCCTAACCCCTGCACCTTGAATGTGGCCTGGTTTTGGGAAATAGGGCTTTTCTTTGCAGATGTTATCAGTTAAGTTAAAGAAATTATACCTGAGTAAAGTGGATCCTAATCCACCTGAGTGGCTTCTTACAAAGAAAAGGAAAGACACAGAAATGGAGTCACAGAAACAGGAGGAAGACAGATATCATGTGATAATGGAAACAGATGCAACTGTAAGCAGCAAAGGAACAGGAAGGATTGCAGGCAGCCACCAGTAACTATGAGAGACGCATAGAATAATTCCTCTCTCAACGTCCTCGGAAGGAAGCAACAGGGACAATACCCTGAATTTGGACTTCCAGCCTCCAGAACTGTATGAGAAAATAATTTTCTGATTTTTAAAGCCACCTACATTATGGTATTTTTTTTAATGGAAATCCTATGAAACTAAGACACCATGCTATTTGATCTGGCACAGTAAACTGCTTTGACTGTACCAGAGAAGGGTTCTGTAAGACACCAGCACAACAACGTCATTGGTAACTTCTTTTACAGTCAGCATAGCCAATCACTGTAGCTCATAAACATTTCTCTAGCATATGGAACAAGATTACTCCTCTATTCCTCTTTTCTTGTGACTTTCACTCCATCAGCAACTCCTTCACCCCAATTCCTGCACACACACATCAGAAAATTTCAAAGAATGAAAATTATGGCTACTCTAGATATGATGGCTGACTTTTTAGGCTAGATAATTTCTTCTGAGTCTTGTCTCTCAGATTCAATATCTGCTATAGATAACAATTTTAGCTCTTTAGTACAGATAGATGAATTATTAATACAGCTTTCTTCCAAGATTCTATGTGTGATTTTAGAGCCTATACCTGACAATAAAGTATATGAAAATATGTGTGTGTCCACGTGACAAAAGTCAATTCTCTTGGGAGAAGGATTTAAAGAAATTTTATCCTAGACTAAAAAAAGTATCACTGCCTCACCGACACCACTCAAAAGAAGTAAACAGTTTATTTATATCCACTGTATGTAATACTCTCTGCTTGAAGCAGTGGTAATAAATATAATTCTGATGTAACATACATATATATAAGACTGTCTTATTCGTCTTTTCAACCTTTGAATTTCATTTTGTGCCTGATATATGTAGGTTCTTTATGGTATTAATGAGGAGAACTCTGACTACAAGGAACTTAAATGTAGTGCAATAAAAATGTAATTGCATAGATGGAGAGATGGAAGCTAGCTAAGTGGCTAACAACACATGCAAGCAACATTTCTAAGAGATAGTGAATTTCTGTCTGAGAGAGCCAAAATGTCTTCATAAAAAAAGATAGCATTCAAGGTAGGTTCTGACATGCCAACAGGGCTTTGACAGATAAGTATGGAGAGAGGAATATGTAGAAGGAATATGAACAAAACCAGAGGTGGTAACATTTGGACTCTTTTGTGTATTACTAAATTGACCAGTTGGCCTAGAGAATAAAAAGCCTCACAAAAGGAAATTTACATTAGGCCATATTTAGAAAGCTTTGACTGTAAGGGGAAGGGCATAGTATTTAACTTGAGAACAATAGATTGTTATTGAATGACCTTTTGCAGGAGTAAAATATAGTTGTATTTACTTTTGAAGGAAAAAACTTTGAGAAAATGTAAAGGAGATTGGATGGAAACATAGAGTGTAGGAAAATGAGAGACTATACATAAAATTTAGATTAGTCTTGAGAACATAAACCTGTGCAATGTCAAATGAAAATGCCAATGGGTTAGATGAAGGAAAAAGACTTTATAGAGGCAAACTCAGCATAATTGGGCAACAGTCCCTAAATGGTGACTGAAACAGTCACTGCAGATATCCCTCTAGATTTTAAGGCTAAGCTAAATACTGAGCAAGTTACACTAGCAGTAATGTTAAAAAAAAAAAAAATGAAAGAAATCAAATAGAGTGTTAGACGAGTAATTTCCTTTTGAACACGTTGAGTGTGAAGAATCTGTTGGTAAACTGTATGAAGATGTCCCAGAGGAAATTTGAAATTAAGGTCTAGAGGATTAGGTAAATGTTTAGGGTTAGATCACTACTTCAAGGAATCAATTGCTTAGATATGATTCCTGAAGATGGAGTAATGCTTGACCTCCCCAAGGAAAAGTTTTGATGAATAGAATATTGCTAAGCCCAAGTGTACTGAATACCCCTTGCTCCAATTTTTATTTACTAACCATAAAGAGTTATACCACACTCCCATTACATATGCCTACTTTCAGCCATCACTCTCACACACACACATGCACTCACACACACACATATCCATGCAACTTCACTGCCTTAACCCTATGAAACAAAACACAGGTTGTTGTGTGCCTGGACTTAGGACATTACTAAGGCCTGCATAGTTAGAACTGCCCCATAGGGTTCAAAGTCAGATGGGGTCAGGATGTCAATCTAAATTAAACTCATGGATGAGATGATGGACACCACCCCATCTGTTTTGGGAAGTATTTTACTTCACCAGAGAGAACCTGACAGCTGTTGTTTGAAAGAAGCTTCACTTCCGCTCATTTCCTTATTATGACATTCCAATTTCCTTCCTGAGAGTTCCTTCCAAATTTTTTATTCCACCCTAGAAATTTGCATACAGAGTTCCCCAGGCGGCTATCGTATTGAAACAGCTGCATGATTACCCCAGACATCATTTTTCCACCTTTCAACTCTTCCAGTATTTGCGTGTTTGCTCCTCAGGCAGCACTCCTCTCATACAGATTTACAAAAGAGCTGTCTTTGAACTAATCTTATCTCTGCTGCTAAAACTGCAAACAGTGAGAGGGCAATAACTTTCCTTATGCTTAGCATACAGAAGAGACTCAAAAATAGTACATACTTGACAGGTGAATAAATTGCAATATAAAAGAACAACTTTATTTGTGAAGATTTTTTTAATTGTTTGACTTTGTTAAAATAAATACAATGCCTTGGATGTGCTCTGAACTCCATCAAGGGTATGCAAAAGTCAAATGGGATTCACACATCCAAGAAACCTAAATAAAACAGAAATTGCAAAAGCTTGCATAATTCTATGCCAGACAATTAAAAGTATGCTATTTTCTTTTAAGTTTTCAATGGATGTTGAAGACTAAATATTTTGCAAATTATTAAATATTGAATATTCAAACTAATATTTATAAACCATGTGTTGTGAGGTGTCTTAGTCATCTAGTGCTGCTGTAACAGAAATACCACTAGTGGATGGCTTTAACGAAGGGAAATTTGTTCTCACAGTCGAGTAGGCTACAAGTCTAAATTCAGGGCATCAGCTCCAGGGGAAGGCTGTGGAGCAAGGACCTTGTCATCAATCCTCTCCTGGCTGAGGAGCGTCTCAGGTTCAGAGACCCCGAGTCCAAAGGATGCACTGTGCTCCCAGTACTGCTTTCTTGATGGTATGAGTTCCCCTTTGGCGAGCATTCACATGAGACAAAAATATCTTCACTTCTTAGGCACATTCAGGGAGGTCTAGAAGCAACGGTCCCTATGAGTGGGAATCGACTGGATGACAATGAATTTTTTTGCTTTAGAAGCCAGAATTGGTAATGTGGAATTGTTTTGAGACTATTCAGCAGTGTCTTGTAAAGCACCTGCCTCAGGTGATGCACCAAGCAATGACTCAGGCAAGGGCTCTTTAGAGGCAGCTAGACTAGGGCTAATCTCATTAGATGGGCGTGGAGGGGCTGATGGTTTTTCTGGGCAGGGCGGTTTAGCAGACAAACATGAAGTAATTTCTTCAGATGGGAGTGGTTCTGCTGGCAGGAGCGATTCAATGGAATTTAGGAGCTCAGTGTCTCCAGCTTTCTGATTATCTGCCCGTATGTCCCATCCCAAGTTTCAGGATTCCGTTTCTTCCCAATCAATGGCCATACTTTAGCTTCAGACATCTCATGAGGTTGGCAATTGAGCTGGTGCTGTAATTTAGCCATTCTTACAATAAGACTCTGGGTTTGGCTTTTGGCAATATCAGCTTTCTTACAAAGCACAATCAGAAGCTTTGAGGTCATTTATGCAGCCCTTGAGCTTTGACTCTGAAGCCCGGAGCACATCTCTTTCCTTCATCACTTTGTCTAGCAAAAGTAGGACCAACCAATTAGCTTCCTTATAGTTCTCATTCTGACAAAATTGTAGAAAGATATCACACATGTGTTCACCCGGAGCCTTGCCTTACACCAATACCTGATCTATTGGTAGCGATATTTTGCATATTTATATCACCATCTCACACCATGGATTAGCAGTGCCCTCTTTAAAAAAAAATTTTTTTTTTCTTTACTGCTGGAAGCAGAGTCATCAACATCTTTAAGACTAGCCAGACTTGAGAACAAATTTGGAAAACCCATTCTTAACAATTTTGTTTCTCTAGAACCACTCTTGGTACCAAATGTCTTAGGCCAGGCTCTCTAGAGAAGCAAAATCGATAAAGAATCTCTCTCTCTCTCTCTCTCTCAAAGAAACAGCTCACACAATTGTAGAGGCTGGAACGTCCCAAGTCCATGGATTAGGATAGAGGCTCCTCCAGGTTTATGTGGCTGCAGGGGCTAGTAAACCCAAGATTGGCAGGCTGGAAAGTAGAGCTCTTGCTCACAGACTGAGAATACTGACGAATCCCAAGATTGGCAGGCAAGACCACAAAGTTTCTCCTGATTCACATAGCTGCAGGGGCTGGTAAACCCAAGATCAGTAGGTTGGAAAGCAGGGATCCACTCACAGGCTGTGAAGATTGACGAATCCTGAGATCGGCAGATAAGATGGTATCTCAAGTCCCAAGAATCAGAGGTCAGAGGAACAGGAGGCAGACGCAGGATCCAGAGCAAGCAAAAACCAAGAAAGTAAGGTCATATTTGGATGTAGGCCACACTCCCAGGGAAACTCTCTTTGAGCTGACTGGCTTCTCACAGCACGTCCCATCACAGAAATGATCACATATAAACACCGAGAATCGTGGCCCAGCCAAGTTGACACACAATCTTAACCATCACATGAGACATAAAGAATAATGATAGAATGAACACCTACTAACATAGTAGTGAGGTAAATGTTGAAAAATAAGAACAGTAGTCTCACTCTCCATTATAGTTCACTGTGAGCCCTCACCAATCTCATGCTTTCTTCCACATTATTGTATATACATAAATTTATTTTTCTCAGATATGATTTTACCATACTATATTTTTAATTCTAATATCGGTGATCATTATGATTGTTTTCTAACTTTTACTGTTGTATGCGCTGCCAAGAATTGCATTCACTTATCTCCTGGTGCATATGCACAGGAGTAGAATTCTTGAATCATAGAGTATGAACATCTTCAAATTTTCTGTAAAATGCAAACATTTTTCCAAAAGTGGTTCATCGATGTGTGCTTCCAAAAGTAGCGCATAAGCACTTCCATTGCTCTACATCCTTACCAATAATAATGCCAGAATTTCCACGTTTACCAATTGGCATGGATTGAATTATGTCCCCCAAAAAATGTGCGTATCAACTTGGTTGTCCTTCATTTTGTGATTGTAATTTTATGTTAAAGAGGATTAGGGTGGCATTATAACACCCTTACCTAAGTCACTTGCCTGAGCCAATGTAAAGGGTGTTTTGCTGGGGTGTGGCCTGTACCACCTTTTATCTCTCAAGTGATAAAAAGGAAAGGGAAGCAAACAGAGAGTTGGGGACCTCATACCACCAAGAGAGCAGCACTGGGAGCAGAGTGCATCCTTTGGACCTGAGGTCCCTGCACCTGAGAAGATATTTGACCAGAGGAAGACTGACAAGATAGACTTCCTCCAGAGTCTACAGAGAGAAAAAGCCTTCCCCTGGCACTAACACCCTGAATTTGGACTGCTAGGCTATTACACTGTGAGAAAATAAATTTCTCTTTGTTAAAGCTATCCACTTGTGGTATTTCTGTTATAGCAGCACTAGATGACTAAGACACCAATCTGGAGGACACAACATAGTATACCATGTTACCACTTTCAAGCTCCTGATTTAAAATCAGATTGGGCATCTTCTCACATGTTTATTGATTATTTGAGTTCCCTATGAAGTGAAATGCTTGTTTACATATTTCCTCATTTTTATAGATTATGTCTTTTTAACTGAATCATAGGAGTTTTGTCAGGGCAGTCTAAAACTGAGGCACTTGGCACCATTGAAAATGACTGACCTATGTCCGAATCAAAGCTCCCTTTTTAAATTAAACTTTAGCTTGTCCTAAATCCTCCTTTCTACCTTCCTAAGAATAGAACCTATGATCTAGAGCCTTATAACGTGTAACTTCTTGTACAACTTTAACCACCTAAGCAAACAATGGAAGGGGTAATGATGTGATTTGTGAAGAAATGTTTGTCAGGAAATGTTTATCAAGTTGGTCTCAGGAGTATGCTTGGGCAGAATGCGCCAGGAAAAATGCATATGTAGATATTTCAGAAAATCACTTTCTAGCTTGGCTCCAGGAAGTCTATGTTAAAAAATAGATTAGCTAACCTTGTAAAATTTTAACTTACTGTTGTCTTGCAACCAAGTATAATCCTAAGCCCCCATGGTTTGGTCACATACTTCCTTACCCACTCTTCTGTACAAAAAATCACCTCTCCCTGAGAATATTGGAATACTTTGTGATTCCACACTGCATTGTCCAGCTATAACTCTTTTTATTCCTCAATAAAACCCTTTTCTTTCAAAACGGAGTATGAGATTTTCTACTTCAGTGGAGTTGCTCATTCATTCTGGATAATTATGGATGGTCTCTCATATGTATCACATATGCTTTCTCCCAGTTTTGGACTTTTCTGTTAACTCTACAGAGATTTATACTTAATACAGTTGAAATAATCAGTGAGGTTTTGACTAAGAATTTTTTCCCAACATAAGTTCATAAAGCTGTTATCCAAAATTCTCTTCTAAAATATTACCATTTTTACCTTTCAGGTGTAAATTTGTATATGGTGTAAAGGAGGGGACCAATTTTATATTTTATACCCGTAGATAAGCAACTGTGCCAGCACCATTGTTGAAAATTCTACTATTTTCCTTTGATCTTCAGCAAAACAGAGGCATAAGTCAAGTTTCCACACATGCATAGGTCTGTTCCTGGACTTTTAAGACTTTTTTGTTCAATTTTTCTATCTGTATCAATACCATACTTTGTTATTAATTATAGTTCTGTAATCATTCTCGAATCTGGTAGGGCAAATCTGATGTGTTTTTTTTCTTTAGGATTGTCTTGACTGTGCTTTCATATGAACTTAAAGTCATGCCCTCAAGTTTCACATTCAGGAAAAAAAAAAAAACTTCTGTGGGGACTTTAATTGTAACTGGATTTATAAATAACTCAGTGTAGAATTGAGAGCTACACTTTGTATCTTATTGCATATTATTTTCATAATTACGTTTTCCATTTGTTTGAGAGACGTATAGAAATACAATCAATTTTTGTGCTTCGATTTTACATCCTGCAACTTTGAAAATCGTGCTCAAATATCCTAATTGCTTATAATAATGTATCAGTCATTTTCGGTGGATTTTCTATATAGGTACTCGTTCTTGCATAGTAGCCTTAGTCCATTTTATTCTTATTTGTTTTTCTTATCTTAGGCAGTTCAGATCCACCAGATGCTCCTTGGAAACTGTATGGGGTAGTTCTGCTCGTCCTATAGGGTGGCTATGAGTCAAAATTGACTTGAAGGCAATGGGAGTTTTTAATTAAACTTGCATAAGCGTTTAGTATAATGTCTAAGATAATTGAGAAGAGCCAACACTCTTATCTAATTCCCAAATGTCTTCAATGTGTTTACTTTAAAAACAATGCATGCTATATACATTTTTGTAAATAAGCTGGTAAGGTTAAGAAATTTCCTTTTATTCCTAGATTGTTAATAAATTTTGTTATGATTATATGTTAAATTTTGACAAATACTTTTTTATTGTCTTTTAAGATGACTATTTGTTAATGTTACCTTAATTTATTTTTTTAAACCTTAAACAATCATGTAAGTCTTAATTATAATGCTTGCATTTAGTTTACTGTAATTTTGTTAAGAAATGTTTAATATATGTTTACTGTACATTGCCGTGAGTCAGAATTGACTTGATGGCAACAGGTTTTTTTACACACACACACACACACACACATATAACAAGAGGGTTTAGAATATACTGTATGTGTTTTAAGATAAGATGGCCCAATCTTTATTTCCCAAACATATTTTATGTATACTTAACCTATACTTTCTTATTGATCCCTCCAACTTGCAGTCTAGCAGCTTATGCTATCTCATAGCTTTTGTTATGCTCTATGGCATATTCGACTAGTATACCAACTGAATCACAGAGACAGCATTGGGAACTATTAAATATTATTAGAGAGCGCAAGGTATTCCGTCTTTGAGGGGAAGATGTTACTTTTCACTGAAGAAAAAAAAATTAGAGCTGGTCTTCCCCATGTAAAAGTGAAATTTTATCCACTATGCATGTGTCTTTCAGACTCCTAGATCAGGCTGTGAAAGAAGTGGTTTATTTTGATGCAATTATTACTACTACCACTACATTGAAAAAAAAAAAATCACAGTAAGTGCTAAAATGGGTCAATTGACTATCCTGAAAAACTGGAACAAACGATTACCCTACTGTGTTCTGCTTATTATAGGCAAAACAGTGTTATAAGAACTTTTCATATTATTAGCTCACTTAATTTTTATAACAACTCTATAAAGTACACACTATTTTTTTTCCTCCATTCTATAGATTAGAAAACTATAGAGGTAAGGAAAGGTTAAGTAACTTGCCCAAAGTCTTAGAGATAGTAAGTTGTAGAGTGCCTTGGTCATCTAGTGCTGCTATAACAGAAATACCACAAGTGGATGGCTTTAAAAAAGAGAAATTTATTCTCTCATAGTCCAGGAAGCTAGAAGTCTGAATTCAGGACACGAGCTCCAGGAGAAGGCTTTCTCTCTCTGTCAGCTCTGGAGGAATGTCCTTGTCATCAGTCTTCCCTTGGTCTGGGAGCATCTCAGCACGGGAACTTCAGGGCCAAAGGAAGTGCTCTGCTCCCAGGGGCTGTTTTCTTGATGGTATGAGGTACCCACTCTCTGGTTGCTTCCCTTTCCCTTTATCTCTTGAGAGATAAAAGGTGGTGCAGGCCACACCCCAGGGAAACTCCCTTTACATTGGATCAGGGATGTGACCTGGGTAAGGGTGGAGTTACAATCCCACCATAGTAATCCTCTTTAACATAAAATTGCAATCACATAATGAAGGACAACACAGAATACTGGGAATTGTGGTTTAACCAAGCTGACATATATTTTGGGGGGACACAATTTAATCCATGACATGGAGTTTGGACTCAAGATCAGTAAGTCAGATTTTGGAGTTTACTTTCTTAATTCCTGTATTATAATGCTTCTTGGCATTATGCTACTAATTAAGGTTTTTATTTCTTCTTATGTCAATTTTTGCAAGTTACTCTCTCTAGGAATTTGTCCATTTTATCTATTTTCTGATCAGGTCAACATTTTTTTCACAATTCCATCAAATTAAGTTTTAATTTTTTCAGGATCTGTTAGTTATGTTAACATTGTAAGAACCTCCCTCTTTTCTACTCTCTTTTCTCATTGAGCGCAATAGAAAGCCAAGCCCAAGAATTCCTTCATTGTTTTGTAAATATTTTCTTCATTGTCTCTCCAACGATGTATTAAGCACAGTAATATTGTCCTCTTCATATTTTTATACCAAGGCCTAACAAAATACCTGATATGTCACAGGAGATTTGGAAATGCATGGGCCCAGGGGTCATACAGGCCCATTTTGAATCCCATGTCTGCCACTTACCTGGTGGTGTTGCTGTTTGACTTTGGGAAAGTTACTTAGCCGCTCTGAATTTCAGTTCTTTTTTCTAACAAATGTGAAAAGCAATGCTGACTTCATTTATTTTTGGTCCTCCTCATGATATTGTCCACTAAAAACCCACGGCTGTTGAGTTGATTCTGGCTCATAGCAATCATAGAGGACTGAGTAGAACTGCCCTATAGAGATTCCAAGGCTGAAATCTTTACGAAAATGTACTGCCACATCTTTCTCCGGCAGAGTGGCTGGTGAGCTCAAGCCACAGAGCTTTTGGTTAGCAGCCGAGGGCTTTAACCACTATGCCACCAAGCCTCCTTCATAAGATTATAGTAAAAATTAAATAAAAAAAACTTATATAAAATCTTAGTAAGAAATGCCAACTAAATTTATTTTCTAATGTAAATTCACGAATAAATAAATGAAGAATTAAAAAAAATAAGCATTTTGAATCCTTGGGTCATTTATATGTGACTGTGAACACACAAACACACACACACAAACTCAAATGTACATAATGTTCCACTTTGTCTATATGAACAAATCTAAGCCTCTTTGCATGGCACACCCACAAAAAAAGGACTTTCATAAACATGTCATCTATTTTATTCTCGAATTGGAATAATCTTTGCTTCTAAAAGAAAAGAAAGATGTCTCCTAAAGCCAAGTTACTATTTTACTAGACCATTATTGAATAGTGCAAACATAAATGAATATATGATGATCTTATTGTTATAATTCTCATACATCTTTATCCTAAGCAGAAAGGCAAAACTAAAGCAATTCAAGATAAGTATGTTAATTTAATGTGACAAATGATAATGTGTTTCTGAAATGAACTAACTTTTCACAGTAAGCATGCCGAGCTAAACAAGCTGAATAACTGTGGTGTGCTTTTGTTGAGCTCACGATGCTATGTTAAATAGTTCATGTGCCATGTGATGACTCAACCCCCCAAACATATTTCTCTACATGAACTGTTACGAAAGTCCCTTTGTTGAGCTAGCCATGGTATAATTTAGCCTTCATTTGGCAGAAGCATCATTTATGTTTTAAGTTCCATTAAATCTTCTTAATTAAAAGAGTAACACAAAGCCAAGAGGATATACACAGCAGGCATTAAAATGAAATGTATGAGTGTATAACTGTACAGCCCAATTATACAAAGAATCTTCAGAAAGCCCAACTGTGCTTATATGTTTGTTTTGTCCATGATTAAGGTGAAGACTTTTTTTTTTTAGTAGACTTGATTTTTTAGAGCAGTTTTAGGACCATGGAAAAACAGTACAGAAAGTACAGTGAGCTTCCTTATACCATTTCCTCCCCTGCACAATGTTTCTCCTATTACTAAGATCTTCCATTAGTATGGTACATTTGTTAAAACTGATTAACCAGTATTGATATGTTATTATTAACTGAAGTCCATACTTTGCTTTAGGGTTCACTCTCTGTGTTGCATAGTTCTGTGGATTTTGGCAAATGCATAATGTCATGTGTCCAACATTATGGCATTATTCAAAATTGTTTCACTGCCTAAAAATGTCCTGTGTTGTACTTATTCGTTATCCACTCCCCCACCTGCTGAGCTCCTGGCAGTCACCGATCTTTCTACTGTCTCTGTGTTTTGCTTTTTCCAGAATGTCATATAATTGGAATTATAAAGTATGTAGCTTTTTCAGACTTTCTTCTTTCACTTGTTGTTGTTGTTAGGTGCCATCGAGTTGGTTCCGACTCATAGGGACTCTACGTACCACAGAATGAAGCACTGCTCAGTCCTGCGCCATTATTGTAATCGTTGTTATGCTTGAGCCCATATTGCAGCCACTGTGTCAGTCCATCTTGTTGAGGGTCTTCCTCTTTTCCACTGCCTCTGTACTTTGCCAAGTATGATGTCCTTCTCCATGGATTGATCCCTTCTGACAACATGTCCAAAATATGTAAGACATGGTCTCTCCATCCTTGCTTCTAAGGAACATCTGGTTGTACTTCTTCCAAGACAGATTTGTTCATTCTCTTAGTAGTCCATGGTATATTCAATGTTCTTCACCAACACCATTTAGCAATATGCATTTACGTTTCCCCCGTGTCTTTTTACAGCTTGATAGCTCATTTCTTTTTATTGTTGAATAATACTCCATTGTATGGTTCTACCACAGTTTGTTTATTCATTCACTTATTGAAGGATATCTTGGTTGCTTCCAGGTTTTGGCAATTATAAATAAAGGTACTATAAACATTAATGGGTAGGTTTTCATGTGGCTATAAATTTCCAACTTATTTGGGTAAATACTTTAGAGTATATTTGCTGGATAATAGGGTAAGTCTATGTTTAACTTTGTAAGAAACTGCCAGACTGTCTTCCAAATTGGTCATCATTTTTTGTTCCCACCAGCAATAAATGAGGGTGGTTTTAAGAAAGACATCTTCTATAGGAGTCTCAGGTCCTCTATGCTGTGCTCCTTCTCCCACTTAATTATATATGTCTCTGATTTTTTTTTTTTTTTCTGAACTAATAGAAGTTACTGACTCACATTTTGAGAAAAACTCATCTAGTCTGTCTTCTCCAGAGAAATCAGCCTAAATTCCAAACTGTCTTTTTCTCTAGGAACCTAAAACTCTTTGTGTGTCTATACCTCCTGAACTATGTATGGTAGACTGAATAGTGACCACCAGCTATGGCCACAACCTAGCCCACAGAGCCTGTGAATGCTACTTTATATGGAAAAAGGGATTTTGCAGACGTAATTAAGTTAAAAATTTTAAAAATGGAAGATTTTCATGGATTATTGGGTCAAGATGTAATCATAATGATCCTTATAAGAAGGATATAAAAGGAGTCAGGAGAGAACAAGAAAAAAGCAATCAGATGATGTCATGATGGAAGCAAAATTTGAGCAATGGCATTTTGAAGATGGAAAAAGCAGCCATTAGTAAAGGAATACAAGCGGTATCTAGAAGCCGAAAAGGACAAGAAACAGATTTTCCCCTTAGAGCCTCCAGAAGGAAACCGCCAGCATTAAGGACTGAATTATTTCCCCCAGAAATATATATTATAAATCCTAGCCTCTATGCCTGTGGTTGCTAACCAAAAGGTCAGCTGTTCGAATCCACCAGGTGCTCCTTGGAAACTCTATGGGGCAGCTCTACTCTGTCCTATAGGGTCGCTATGAGTCCAAGGCACTGGGTTTGGTTTTTGGTTTGATGCCTGTGGTTATAATCCCATTTGAGAATGAGTTGTCTTTGTTATGTTAATGAGACAAGTTTAGTGTAGTGTCTGTCTTGAGTCAATCCCTTTTGAGATAGAAAAGAGATGAAACAAGAAAACTGGCAAGCAGAGATGGGAAAAGATAAATGCCAAGACCCATAATGACCTCCATGACACCAGGAAGCACAAGCTGAAGAGACAAGGAGCTTCCTCTAGACCTACAGAGAGAGAAAGACTTCCCATAGAGCCAGTGTTCTTAATTTAGAATTCTAGGCTCTTAAATTGTGAGAAAATAAATTTGTTTATTAAAGCTATCCACTTATGGTATTTCTGTTATAGCAGCACTAGGTGACTAATACACCCAGTTAGACTTATTTTAGACTTCTGATTTCCAGCACATTAAGAGAATAAATTTGTCTTGTTTAAGGCATTAGGCATGTTTGTAATAATTGGTTTCAGCTGCAATATGAATCTAATAACTACATCTTTGCTAATAAGGCTCTTTATGTCTGAAATTATCCCCAGTTCTTTGCCTGATTAACTACTGATTCTCCCATGTTGGCTCACACTCCTTACATTCTCTCCTCAGGAAAGCCTTTAGTGGAAAGCCTAGGTAGGAACAAGCATTTTCATTTACCTGCTTCCTTAACTCCAGAATCATCCCCTAACATAGCACCTACCTTATGACACTGAATATCTTACTTTAAATTTCTAATCTACTTGAATATGAGCTCTCTGATGGTAGAGCCACTACCTTATATGTATTTTCTTTCTTTGTGTTTCTTTTTGCAACTAATTAGAATCTGTAACAGATCTAGCAATAAATCTTTGTTTAATAGATTTTTTTCATACAAGAAACAAGCTTGCAAGAGATTTTGAGATTACTTGATATCTTAGAAACTATTAATCTGCTACAAATAATGTAGAAAAATTATTGAAACTTATATAAATGTGTGCATGTATACACATGTATGTATCTATATCTTTGTCATTATCTGTCTATCATCTACAGATACACAATGAGATGGACTGACACAGTGGCTGCAATAATGGGCTTAAGTATAACAACAATTGTGAGGATGGTGCAGGACTGGGCAGTGTTTTGTTCTCTTGTACATAGGATCACTACGTGTCAGAAATGACCCGACAGCACCTAACAACAACAAGATCTATTTATCTATCCGTTTGTCTGTCTTTCTGTCAAAGCAATCTAGGCTTTTACTATTAAGCACTTTAAAACTCTTCCAGTCTCTTCCCATTACTCAATTCCAAAACTGCCTCCACATTGTAGATACCTGTTGGAGCAGCATCCCACTCTCTGGGTACCAAATTCTGTCTTAGTTATCTAGTGCTGCTATAACAGAAACACCACAAATGGACGGATTTAACAAATAGAAATTTATTCTCTCACAGTCTAAGAGGCTAGAAGTCTGAATTCAGGGCACCAGCTCCAGTGGAAGGCTTTCTCTTTCTGTCAGCTCTGGGGGAAGGTCCTTGTCATTAATCTTTCTTTGAATTTAGGAGTTTCTCAGCACAGGGACCCTGGGTCAAAGGATGTGTTCTTCTCCTGGCTCTTCTTTTTTGGTTGTATGGGGCCCTTCTCTTCTCTGCTCATTTCTCTCTTTTATATCTCAGAAGAGATTCACTCAAGATACAACCTAATCCTGTGGATCGAGTCCTGCCTCATTAACATAACTGCCTCTAATCCTGCCTCATTAGCATCATAGAGGTCAGGATTTACAACACATAGGACAATCATATCAGATCACAAAATGGAGGACAACCAGACAATACTGGGAACCAGGGCCTAGACAAGTTGATACAAATTTTTGGGGCACACAATTCAATGCATATCTATTTCTCTCTTTATCTGCCTATATTTATCCATCTTTATCTTGTTACAAGGAATATTATAATTTGTCAACAGGCGTAATCCAGAATTTAAATGTCTTGGTGGTAGAAGATCTGAATGCCAAATAATAATGGGAAAAAGTCTAAGTCGTGTTTTGTCTATCTAGCTGTTTTATGATGATTCCACCAGGAGCCCTGGTGGCTCAGTGCTTAAGAGCTCAGCTGCTAACCAAAAGATCAGTGGTTTGAATACACCAGCCACTCCTTGGAAACCCTATGGGGCAGTTCTGCTCTGTCCTATAGGGTCACTATGAGTCAGAATTAACTTGGTAGCAATGGGATTTTTGGTTTGGGGTTTATAATCATTCCAAGCATTAGAATTGCCAAGGTCAGATAATAACAATTACTAGAATAGATAAGAATAAATTTTTCTGCATGAAAAATAAAATTACTTGTCTTAAATTACTTTTCTTTTGCTCTTATTTGTTTTCAGTCTGATGAGACTAGATCTCCCATATTTAGATTCTGAATGATTTCCCTGAAAATCAAGGATGTTGTAATCTTCCCTTTCCTTAGGAAAATATTTTCTTAGAATTCAGAAAAGAAACTGTATGGAAAGTATAGTTTTTAAGGCTATTTATTACTTCAAATTGACTTTATGATTATTGACACCTAGAATTACAGCAACTCTTCTCTTTTTGTCTTTGTTGTTGTTGTAGTTATAATTCTTTCTGTTATGCACCTGGAAATGGTGTTACTAAGCCAAGTATAAATAAATTCTGAAAATAGAGGAAGATTGGAATATTCAAGGTGAACCAGAGAATATCTCAGCCAGACTTCAGTTCACATGGCATTCCTTCTACTTTTGGGACTGATTTTCCTGTCGGTTTTGGCAGTCATAAGACCATGGTAAAGGAGAAAAATACAAAGAAGAGGAACAAAGGCTTGTGACTTTGGCTTTTTAGAACCACTTTGCCCTAAGGATTGCTATATTCTAAAAAAAAAAAACCAAAATATTATTATGGTCCATAGTTCACATGTATAAACAAATTAAATGAAGGCTTTGTAATCCAAGTTATATTCAATAGAGGATTATTGCCAGAAATCCTTATTTGCCATCTGGCTACATGGATATTATATTAAAAATGTTGATATTGCTAATGGTTGATGAAAAAAAACAAACAGTGACTCAACGGAAGGCTTTCGGTATAATCATTTCCAAATTGGCAACCACTAGAAATATTTAGAACATGTCTACTTGACGGCATATTTATGAAACCATTCTGGTTATTTGGGCTATATTTGCAGGAGGATTTTTGAGGACATGGAGAGAAATTTTCTGATTTTTTTTTCACCCATTTGTTTATTCCTGCATTATTAACAAGAAGTATCTAGAGCTAAAAGTACCATTTATGTTTCTAAATTTCACATACGTAAACTTTTTATGCCTCTGTAGTCAGTCTTGGAAGCTATAACAGTAGGTATTTATCTAGTTGATATATTTCTAGGGATCTTGTTTTCGTTACAAATTAAAATGCACAACAACCCATCCTTACTTGACCCATCAGAAGCCATTCTGATAAAATAGCAAATTATTATATACTATTAGATCAAAAAGTAGAAAAATGAGAATGAAAAACTTCAGGGGCTGCAAAATTATGTCTCTGATCTCCCAAGTCTTTAACATGATTTAGTTAAAAAAAAAAAAAATGGAGACATTTTATGGTTCTCTTCACCTTCTGGAAACCCTGGTGGCATAGTCATTAAGAGCCGTGGCTGCTAACCAAAGGGTCGGCAATTTGAATCCACCAGGATCTCCTTGGAAACACTATGGAGCAATTCTACTCTGTCCTATAGGGTCATTATGAGCCAGAATCGATTTGATGGCAATGGGTTTGTTTGTTCGTTTGGTATTCACCTTCTGGGATGCAAAGAAATAAAAGAGACAAATTTTTAACATAACTCCTCAGCCTTAAGCTTTTACTTGAAGCCACAGAATAGGAAAATGACCAAAGTGAGATGGCTTGAGGAGTATTGAAAGGATAGTGAATTGTGAATGAATGGACGCTTTAAAGGTCAGTACAGCTGTTGTCCTTGAACGAGCTATATCACAGAAGAGGTGTGTGGCAAACTAATGTGAAAATTTTGGGAGAATTCCACAGATGTCTCTACTCTTACTTCAGGGAGATGGGAGAGAAGCTGTGGTTCTACGTACATAACTGAATTAGCCAAGTTAAGGAGACTTGATAAGTACACCCACTCCTGAATTCAGGAGGAGGCTATTAAGATTATGAGATTGAAATTACAATGATTAGCAATGTTTCATTATTCCTTCCCCTAAAATCCTCCAGCCACATCCCAACTCTACCCTATTGAGCTCTCAGAATTTACTGAGGGAAGAGACAAAATTTTGTAGGAAAAAACGAGTTGCACTCTAGATTCTGTTATCCAAAATAGACCACTGGAATCTACAGCAAAAGTCACTGTTTCAAAGTCCAGTGCTTTAATATGCAAGAACCTGGTAGCTGGAAAATCAAGTTGTTGCTTTTATACACAATGATTTATTCATAGCATTTGCTTGTTATACCTTTAATGTCCCAGTGGGATCTGGAGTGATATTTCCTCTTTCAGTTCCTGATATTGGCCTTTTGTGTCTTCTCTTTTTTCTCTTTTAGAGTTTCTAAAGCTTATTAGTTTTATTGATGTTTCAAAGAACCAGCTATTGGTTGCATTGGCTTTCTCTTTTTATTTTTTTAATTGCTTTTGTTTCTGATCTTATCTTTATTATTTTCTTCCTTCTGCTTCCTTTGGATGTATATTTTATTTTATTAATATCTTAAAATGCAAATTTAGATTATTGGTTTGAAATTTGTTTTTTTCTTTTTCCATATAAACATTTAATGCTATAAAATCTCCTCTAAGCACTCTTTTAACTGAACTCCACACATTTTAGTATATTACACTCTCATTTTCACTCAGTTTAATATATATCCTAATTTCCCTTAAGATGTCCTTTTTGATTCTTGGATTATTTAGAATTGTGTTGTTTAATTTCCAAGTGTTTGCAAAATTTGCTTGTTTCTGTTATTGATTTCTGGTTGAATTCCTTTAATTCCATTATGGTCAGAGAATACGCTTTGTCTGATTTTAATCCTTTTAATCTGTTGTCATATAAAATAGAAAATGGTCTATATTGGTGGATGCTTCGTTGCACCTGAGGGGACTGTATAGTCTGCTGTTTAGGTAGACTATTCTATATGTGTCAATTAAATACAATTTTTTTACGATTTTGTTCTGTCCTTGATGATTTTTTGTCTACAGTTTCTATCAATTACTAAGAGAGAGGTGCTGATGTCCTCAAATATAATTGTGGATTTTGGTTTTCCTTCTTTAATTTCTGTCAAGTGTTTAGAGGTCTGTTGTTTGGTGAGTACACATTTAGGACAATTATGTCTTACTGGTGAATTGAACATTTTACCACTAAGTAATATTCCTTTTTGGCCCAGGAAATTTTCTTTGTGACCAGAAATCTACTTTGCCTGATATTAATATAGCTACTCCAGCTTTCTTTTGGTTATTGTTTTCATGGCATAGCTTTTTTTCATTCTTTTACTTTTAAGCTACATGTATCATCATATTTTCAGGGGAGCCCTGGTGGTGCAGTGGTTAAGAGCTCTGCTGGTAACCAAAAGCTTGGCAGTTCTAATCCAGCAGCCACTCCTTGGAAACCCTATGGGGCAGTTCTCCTCTGTCCTGTAGGTCACTGTGAGTCGGAATCGACTGGACAGCAACAGGTGTTTTATCATTATATTTAAAGTGAATTTCTGTTAGTCAGTATAAAGTTGGGTCATTATTGTTATCCACTCTATAAATCTCTATCTTTTGATTGATATTTGTAGGTCATTTGCACTTAATGTAATTATTGATATATTTTTAATTAGGTTTACCATTTTATCATTTGTTTCTTATTTATTTCCTTCAAATTTTTGTTTTGTTTTTCTGTTTTTCTATTTACTGCCTTCTTTTAGGATATTTAAATGTTTTTGAATATTGTTTTAATTCATTACTTTTTACTTTGACTCTTAGGCTCCATGGCATCACAGAGAGTTAATTGCTTGACTGATAAAGAAAGTTTGGCAATTCAAACCCAACCAGCAGCTCCAAAGGGGGAAGACTTTGTGATCTGCTTCCAAAAAGATTACAGCCAAGAAAATCCTATGAGACCATTCTACTCTGTACCATGGGATCTCTATGACTTGGAGCTGTCTCGAAGGCACCTAACAAGAACAACACTTCGACTATAAATCTATGAATAATCTCTTTAGAAATATACCAAGATTTAGGTCTCTTTACTCTCCCCACATTAAGTTCTATTTGTCATATATTACTTCTACATACTTTGAAATCTCCGTAAGGCAATATAATATTTTTTGCTTTTAACAATAAAATGTATTTTAAAGAAGTCAAGAAGAGAAAAATGTTGTTGTTATTAGGTGCCATCAAGACCATTCAGATCCATAACTACCCTGTGTACAACAGAACAAAACACTGCCTGTTCCTGAGCCATTCATGCAATATTTTTGAGCCCATTGTTGTAGCCACTGCATCAATCCATCTTGTAGAGGGTCTTCCTCTTTTTTGCTAACCCTCTGCTTTATCAAGCATGATGTCCTTCTCCACGGACTGGTCCCTCCTGATAGCATGTTCAAAGTATGTGAGATGAAGTCCTGTCATCCTTGCTCCTAAGAAGCATTCTGGCTGTACTTCTTCTGAGACAGAACCTATTCCTTCTCTGAAGATCCATGATAATTCCGTATTCTTCACAACACCATAATTCAAATGCACCAATTCTTCAGTCTTCCTTAATCATTGTCAAGCTTTTGCATGCATATAAGGTGATTAAAATACCATGGCTTGGGCCAAGTGCACCTTAGTCCTCAAATCTTTGCTTTTTAACACTTTAAAGAGGTCTTTTACAGCAGATTTACCCAGTGCAATATGTCATTTGATTTCTTGACTGCTGTCTCCATGGGCTTTGATTGTAGACACAAGTAAAATTAAATTCTTGAGAATTTCAACGTTTTCTCCACTTATCATGATGTTCCTTATTGGTCCATTTGTGAGGATTTTTGCTTTCTTTATGTTGAGGTGTAATCCATACTGAAGGCTATAGCCTTTCATCTTCGTCAGTGAATGCTTCAAATCCTCTTCGCTTTCAGCAAGCAAGGTTGTGTCATCTACATACTGCAGGTTGTTAACAAGTCTTCCTCCAATCCTGATGCCCTGTTCTTCTTCATATGGTCCCATATGTTGTTAAAAAAAAGTAATTATTTGTTCACCATACAGATGGAATAAGTACGGTGAAAGGGTACAACCCTGACAAGCACTTTTCCTGATTTTAAGTCATGCAGCATTCCCTTGTTCTGTCTGAAGGACTGCCGCTTGGTCTGTGTACATGAGCACAATTAAGAGTTTTGGAATTCCTATTCTTTGCAGTGTTATCCATAATTGTATTATGATCCGCACAGTAGAATGCCTTTGCACAGTCTAAAACTAGGGTAAACATCCTTCTGGTATTCCCTCCTTTCAGCCAAGGTCCATCTGACATCAGCAATGATATCCCTGGTTCCATGTCCTTTTCTGAAAATGGCTTGAATTTCTGGCAGTTTCTTATCCATGTTCTGCTGCAAACATTTTTTAATTATTTTCAGCAAAATTGTTCTTGCATTTGATATTAATGATATTGTTCGATAAATTTCCACATTCTGTTGGATCACCTTTCTTTACAATGGGCACAAATATGGTCTCTTTCATTTGGTTGGCCAGGTAGCTATCTTCCAAATTTCTTGCATGTACAAGTGAGCACTTCCAGCATTGCACCCACTTGTTGAAATATCTCAATTGGTATTTCATCAATTCCTGGTGCCTTGTTTTTCACCAATGCCTTCAGTGAAGCTTGGATTTCTTCCTTCAATACCATAGTTCTTGATGATATGCTACCTCCTGAAATGGTTGAATATTAACCATTTCTTTTTGGTACAGTGAATCTGTGTATACCTTCCATCTTCTTTTGATGCTTCCTGTGTCGTTCAATATTTTACCCAAAGAATTCTTCAATACTGCAGTTCAAGGCTTGGATTTTTTCTTCGATTCCTTCAGCTAGAGAAATGTTGAGGATGTTCTTTCCTTTTATTTTTCTAACTCCAGGTCTTTGCACATTTCATTATAATACTTTACTTTGTCTTCTCGAGGTACCCTTTTGAAATCTTCTGTTTAGCTCTTTTACTTCATTATTTCTTTCATTTACCTTAGCTAATAATCTACGTTCAAGAGCAAATTGCAGAGTCCCTTTTGACATCCATTGAAGTCTTTTCTTTCTTTCCTGCCTTTTTAATGATCTCGTGCTTTCTTTATGTATAATGTCCTTGACATCATGCCATAACTCCTCTGGTCTTCCATCATTAGTGTTCAATACATCAAATCTATGCTTGAGATGGTGTCTAAATTCAAGTGGGCAATACTGAAGGTTGTATTTTGGCACTTGTGGATATGTTTTCATTTTCTTCAACTTCAACTTGTATTTGCATGTGAGCAATTGATAAACTGCTCTGAAGTCAACCCTTGACCTTGTTTTGACTAAGAATATTGAGCTTCTTCATCCTGCCTTTCCACAGATGTAGTTGTTTGATTCCTGTGTGTTTCCTCTGGCAACGTGCACATGTATAAACCAACCAAAACCAAACCCAGTGCCATCGAGTCGAGATTCCGACTCATAGCGAACCTATAGGACAGAGTAGAACTGCCCCATAGAGTTTCCAAGGAGCACCTGGTGGATTTGAACTGCCAACCCCTTGGTTAGCAGCCGTAGCACTTAACCACTATGCACACATGTATAGTCACCATTTATGTTGTTGTAAAAGGTATTTCTAATGAATTTGTCTTCGGTCTTGCAAAATTCTATCATGTGATCTTCAGTGTTTTTTCTATTACCAAGGCCATACTTTCCAACTGCACATTCTTTGTTTTCAACTTTTGCACTCCAATCACAAATAATTATGAATGCATCTTGATTGCATGTTTTGTCAATTTCAAACTGAAGAAGTTGGTAAAAATCTTCAAATTCTTCATCTTTGGCATTAGTGGTTGGTTGTAAATTTGAATAATAGTTGTATTAAGTGACCTTTCTTGTAGGCATATGGATATTATCCTGGTACTGACAGCGTTGTGCTTCAGGAAAGATGTTGAAATTTTTTTTTAACAATGAATGCAACATAGGTCTTCTTCAATTTTTCATTCACAGCATAGTAGATCATATGATTGCCTAGTTCAAAATGGCCAATACCAATACATTTCAGCTCACTAATGCCTAGGATATCTATCTTCAACCATTCCATTTCATTTTTGACAACTTCAAAATTTCCTTGACTCATACTTTCTACATAGAATAGTATACTTTTTATATGCAGATATTTACTATTTCTGTTGCTTTTCTTTCATTCCTGATATTCTGAAACCCTTGCTTTTGTATTTTTTGCTTGCTTTAAGAACTTCCTTTAGCTTTTCTTTTTTAGTAGATCTTTTGGTGGCTAATTCTCTGAGTTTTCCTCCAGCTAATATTACCTCATTTTCCCTTTATTTTTGAAAAATATTTTCCCAGAGACAACCTTTGGCATAATACATCCTTCAAATACAATTAAAATGTCTTTATCTCCCCTTCATTTATGAAGAATATTTTTGTTGGTTAAAGAATTCATAGAACCCTGGTGGCAAAGTGGTTAAGCACATGTCTGCCAACTGGAAGGTCTGCAGTTCAAACACACCAGCCACTCCATGGGAGAAAGATGTGATAGTCAGCTTCCATAAAGATTTACAGCCTTGGAAATCCAATGAGATAGTCCTACTCTGTCCCTGTAAGTCAGAATCAACTCTTCAGCAATGGGTTATAGAATTCATGACTGATATTTATGTGTTGTTGTTGTTAGTTGTCCTCAAGTTGGCTCTGACTCACAATGACCCCATGTACAGCAAAACAAAGCACTGTCTGGTCCCGTGCCATCCTCATGATTGCTGACATGCTTGAGTTCATTGTGGCCTTCTAGTACTACATCTGACAATATTCTCTTAATTAAGCATGTTGTCATTTAATTGAAGTATAGTGCAAGAAGAATACGCTAGGCATTTCTCAAGCTGAAAACATCTGAAGATATAGTTCAAGCTTCTAGTAGTAATGTTAAAGTATTCTCTGAGGAAAATATTAAATGATGCCAGAAGTGTCAAAAGAAGATGAAGGAATACACAGAGTTACTATACCAGAAAGAATTGGTTGATGTTCAACCATTTCAGGAGGTAGTATATGATCAGGAACTGATGGTACTGAAGGAAGAGGTCCAAGATGTACTAAAAGCATTGGCCAAAAATACGGCTCTAAGAATTGACATAATCACAATTGAGATGTTTCAACAAATGGATGCAGCACTGAAAGTACTCACTTGTCTATGCCAAGAAAATTAGAAGACAGCTACATAGCCAACCAACTGTAAGAGATCCATACTTGGGCCTATTCCCAAGAAAGATGATGCAATGGAAGGTGAAAATTACCTAACAATATCATCAATATCAACACACAAGTAAAATTTTGCTGAAGATCATTCAAAACAGCTACAGCAGTCTATTGACAGGGAGCTGCCAGAAGAAATTCAGGCTGGATTCAGAAGAGGACGTGGAATGAGCAATACCATTGCTTATGTCAGATGGATCCTGGCTGAAAGGAGAGAATAGCAGAAAGATGTTTGCCTGTGTTTATTGAGTATGCAAAAGCATTTGACTGTGTGAATCACAACAAATTATGGATAACATTGTGAAGAATGGGAATGCCAGAATGCTTAATTGTGCTCAATGAGGAATTTTACATAGATCAAAAGGCAGTTGTTTGAACACAACAAGGGGATACTACTTGGTTTAAAGTCAGGAAATGTGTGTGTCAAAGTTATATCCTTTCACCATAACTACTCAATCTGTGTGCTGAGCAAATAATCTGTGAAGCTGGACTATATGAAGAACAGGACAACAGGATTGGAGGAAGACTCATTAGCAACCTGCACTATGCAGATGGCACAAACTTTCTTGCTGAAAGTGAAGAGGACTTGAAGCACTTACTGATGAAGATCAAAAACTACTGACTTCAGTATGGATTACATCTCAACATGAAGAAAAAATATCCTCACAATGGGACCAGTAAGCAACATCATGATAAACAGGGAAAAGAGTGAAGTTGTCAACGGTGGATCCACCATCAACACCCATGGAAGCAGCAGTCAAGAAATCAAAAGATGCATTGCATTGGGAAAATGTGCTACAAAAGACCTCTTTAAAGTGCTGAAAGGCAAAGATGTCACCTTGAAGACTAAGGTACACCTGACCCAAGTCATGGTGTTTTGAGTTGGCTCATAAGTGTGCAAAAGCTGGACAATGATTAAGGAAGACCAAAAGAGAATTAATACCTTCAAATTGTGTTGGCGAAGATTACTAAATATACCATGGACTGCCAAAAGAATGAACAAATCTGTCTTGGAAGAAATACAACCAAAATGCTCCTTAGAAGCAAGGATAGTAAGACTTAGTCTCACTTAATTTGGGCATATTATCCAGAAGGATCAGTTCCTGGAGAAGGACATCATGCTTGGTGAAGTAGAGGGTCAGCAAAAAAGAGAAACACCCTCAATGAGATGGACTGATGCTGTGGCTACAACGATGAGTTCGAAATAACAATTTTGAGGATGTCACAGGGCTGGGCAGTGTTTCATTCTGTTGTACATAGGATCACTATGAGTCAGAACCGAATGGATGACACTTAACACCAAAAAAAAAGGGTAAGAAAATGAATAATTGTGTATATTCAGCTTCCTACTGGAACTCACCAACACCATCTTGGCAAATATGGAGTATTCATGCACATTGCCTCATTACAAATGGCTGGGTTGGAAGTTCAGTTACTGCTTCAGTCTGACTTACACCATTCCTATGAAAGTAGAACAAAAATTAATATGGTCTTATTGACTAAAATAAGTGTGTAAGATCAGCTTCTTCCTGAACACACTGCCAGGCAGTGGGGTGGGAACTGGAGGGCTGATTTCTATCACTTTCTTGCTGTACTGGTAGTACAAACTCATCTATCCACTGAGACCCCTGACACCGAGGAGGAAGGGGATTAGCCTCTCTTGACCTCACCTTGTTAATTCTTATTGGTGCTGGTTTGGCATATAAGGTAAGTTTGATGCGTGACTCCACTGACATTACCCTGGTTGGAGAATCAGGCCACTACCTGCTTCTACCAAACAGAATATGGAAAATTAGCTTTTTTTTTTTTTTTTGCCTAATTGACACCTAGCAGGGGAATCGAAGCACAGAAGCACATCACCTGTTTTTTCAGAGCAGGACAGTGGAAACAGGAAGAACATCATTTTGTTGCTTAGTGCTGCTGAAATCTGCTGGCCAAGGTCAGGAGTGAAGATGTTTTGTTAATGATTTTCTGGGGTAGAACCCGTATTGCCAAAAAAAAAAAAGTTTTCTATTCTTTGTCCACTTTTTTCAGTCCACTGTGTTACTCCTCGAGTCTCCAATTTCGTACCAGCCCACTTGCTTCTTTCCACCATTCAGAGACTTCTTATGCTAGCTCGTTGGAATATATGCTGGGTTATTTAGTTGTAAGCAGGAAGGCCTGGGAGGGACGGGATTCTTGGTGAAACCAAAAGTCTCTACCTTTGGCTTTATTTTTTCTTCTTTAATTAACCTAGCTTTAAATTTGTGTTCTAAAATTGTTTATGAGGTCAATGACATTCTCCAAATGCAAGGAGACAAAGTGGATTTTTTTGAAGTGAAAATATTTTATATGTCTTCATCTGTAGAATTTTCATGCTCTTGGAAGTTTTAGTCTCTCAACTAAACTGATGACAAGTAGCAGTTGGACAGACTGAGGTTTAAATTATCTCGTGAGACTAATAATCGGAGCACAGTGAGCACAGAGGAAAGCCAGAGCCACAAGCAACTTCTACCATTTTAACTGCTGATATATGGCTTTGCTGGAAATCTCTCCTGGAGAAGGCAAAATACTTTTTAAACAATGTTGCGGTGAAAAGCTTCAGCAGGTGTATCTAGCTCCATCGTTCCCAAGTTCAGATATTTCCTTTTTGATGTGGGATTATGTATAGGTATATTTGAAAAAAAAAGGTCACAACATGAGAATGAATCTGTTGCAGGAGTTAGAGTAACTGGGTATGTTCTCAAGGTTGTAAACCAACCCAATATTTACCCAAGAGTTTACTTATTTTCTATGAAGTAGGAAAACTGGTCTCAGATTTCCGTACATTTTATGAGAAGATATGTGAAATATTGCAAATTGTTTATTTTAATAAATTAACTACAATACCTAAATTTATCTGACTGCTATTCAGAAGATAGAATTTTTGGGTAATATTTAATATCAAAGAAATGTGAACTGCCAGGTTGATATACAGGTGTCTGGGAAGACTAATAAGGAAAAACAAACAAGGTGATGTACTAGAAAGAACATTGACAAGAGATCGCTGGTCCTGAGTTTTAGCCTAGCATACTCGGCTACTACCAAGCTCATGATCTCAATTAAGCCTTTTCCCTCAGAATACAAGCATGTTAAAGTCTTAAAAAACAAAAGTAGTATCAACAGTGAGAACACAAAACCCTCAATTAACCCTTTAGCACCCTTCAACCGTTCCCAGTTTCTCTTCCTTTCATATTCAAGTTCACTTCACTTTTGTCAAACTTTTTATTTATTTAGTATCCTTAGAACAAACTTTTTTGCTTTGTTGTCCTGTCTGTGTGTATATATATATATATATATATGTGTGTGTGTGTGTATATATATACTTTTTTTTCCCCAGTATTTCTTCTAGAGGAAGATCCTTTTTTTTTTTTTTAATAATTTTTATTGAGCTTTAAGTGAACGTTTACAAATCAAGTCAATCTGTCACATATAAGTTTATATACACCTTACTCCATACTCCAAGTTGCTCTCCCCCTAATGAGTCAGCCCTTCCAGTCTCTCCTTTCGTGACAATTTTGCCAGTTTCTAACCCTCTCTACCCTCCTATCTCCCCTCCAGACAGGAGATGCGAACACAGTCTCAAGTGTCCACCTGATACAAGTAGCTCACTCTTTGTCAGCATCTCTCTCCAACCCATTGTCCAGTCCCTTCCATGTCTGATGAGTTGGAAGTTCCTTTCTTGACTCTTCTGGCTGTCGTTAGCCTCAAACACTTCTTGGTGTTGCTTAGCTGGTAAACGCATCTTCGCATAGCCATCTTACGTCTGTCTGTCCCTCTGTGTCTCTTCACCCCTTTTATGAGGACACCACTCACATTGGATTTGGACCCAACTCACTCAAGTAGGACTTCATGTTAACTTCACTGATAACACCTTCAAAGACCCTATTTGCAAACACCATCATATTTTTTGAAGGATAAAATTCATTACATAACACCTAAATGTTTAGTGGTTTTTATCTTTTTCTCAACAACATAAACAGCTACTAAACATGTGGACCTCATTGGATGGAATACACAGGAATCAAATCAAAAATTTGGAGAAATAGATGATGGAAAAGCTGAATATTATCATTCAGAACAAGGCCAGGGGCCTACTACAGAACAGATCATCAATTGTTCATACTTAAGTTCAAGTTGAAGCTGAAGACAATAAGAACTAGTCCATGAGAGTCAAAGGACAAAATGAATTTAGAGACCATCTCAGTAAAAGAGTTGATGAATTGAACACTAATGACTGAAGACCAGATGAGTTGTGGAATGACATCAAGGACATCATACATGAAGAAAGCAAGAGGGTGTTAAAAAAGACAGGAAAGAAAGAAAAGACCAAAATCGATGTCAGAAGAGACTCTGAAACTTGCTTTAAGTGTGGAGTAGCTAAGGCAAAAGAATGAAATGATGAAGTAAAAGAGCTGAACAGAAGATTAAAAAAGGCAGTTCGAGAAGACAAAGTATTATAGTAACATGTGCAAAGACTTGGAGTTAGAAAACCAAAAGAGAAAAACAAGCTCAGAATTTCTCAAACTGAAGAAAAAATTCGAGCCTCCAGTTACAATAATAAAGGATTCTATGGAAAAATACTGAACGAGGCAGGAAGCATCAAAAGGAGATGGAAGGAATACACAGAGTCACCGTAGTAAAAAGAAATGTTTGTTATTCAATCATCTCAGCAGGTAGCATATGATCAAGTACCAATGATACTAAAGGAAGAAGTCCAGGCTCTACTGAAGACATTAGCTAAAAACAAAGATCCACGAATTGATGGGATATCAATTAAGATGTTTCAACAAATGTATGCAGAGCTGGAAGTGCTCACTCATCTATGCCAGGAAATTTAGAAGACAGCTACATGGCCAACCAACTGCAAGAGATCCATATTTGGGCCTATTCCCAAGAAAGGTGATCCAACAGAAGGCAAAAATTATCCAACAATATCATTAATATCAACATGCAAATAAAATTTTGCTGAAGATCATTCAAAAGTGGTTGCAGAAGTACATTGACAGGGAAATGCCAGAAATTCAAACCAGACTCAGAGGAGGACTTGGAATGAGGGATATCATTTTTGATGTCTCATGGATCCTGGCTGAAAGCAGATAATAGCAGAAGGATGTTCACCTGTGTTTTATTGAGTATGCTAAGGCATTTGACTGTGTGAATCATAACAAATTATGGATAACGTTTCAAAGAATAGGAATTCCAGAACATTTAATCATGCTCATGAGAAACCTGTACATCGATCAAGAGGCTGTCATTCGAACAGAACAAGGGGATATTGCATGGTTTAAAGTCAGGAAAGAGATGTGTCAGGGTTGTATACTTTCACCATATTTATTCAATCTGTATGCTGAGCAAATAATCTGAGAAGTGGACCATAAGAAGCAGCACAGGGAATCAGGTTTGAAGGAAGTCACATTAACAACTTGCTTTATGCAGATGACATAACCTTGCTTGCTGAAAGGGAAGAGCACTTGAAGCACTCACTGATGAAGATAACGACCACCTCAACCTAAAGAAAACAAAAATCCTCACAATTGGACCAATAAGCGACACCATGATAAATGGAGAAAGATTGATGTTGTTAAGGATTTCATTTTACTTGGATCCACAATCAACACCCATGGAAACAGCAGTCAAGAAATCAAAGGACATATTGCATTGGGCAAATCTGCTGCAAAAGGCCTCTTTATAGTGTTTAAAAGCAAAGAGGTCACTTTAAGGACTAAGTGCTCCTGATCCAAGTCATAGTGTTTTCAATCGCCTCATATACATGTGAATGCTGGGCAATGAATAAGAAAGACCAAAGAACTGAGGACTTTGAATTAGGGTGTTGGCTAAGAATATTGAATATACCATGGACTGCTAAAGAATGAGCAAAATCTGTCTTGGAAGAAGTACAACCAGAATGCTTCTTAAGAGCTAGCACAGTGAGACTGTGTTTAACATACTTTGGACATGTTAACAGGAGGGATCAGTCCCTGGAGAAGAACATCCTGCTTGCTAAAGTACAGGGTCAACAAAAACAAGGAAGACCCTCCACAAGATTGACTCGGTGGCTGCAATAATGGGCTCAAATATAAGAAAATCAGGAGGGTGGTACAAGACTGATCAGTGATTCATTCTGTTGTTTATAGGGTTACTATGAGTCAGAACCAGTTCCGTGACACCTAACAACAACACTTATAAAGTTTTTTTCAACTTTGAGGAATCTGGAGATCTAAATAGAAGCTGTTTCTTTGCAAAGAAAGGCTAGGTTGGGGGTTGATGAGTGGGAGTGGGGTGTGTGCTGACCTGCTTCAGGATCTCCGGTTTACAGATAAAATGGTTATCATGTCTGGTTCATCAGATTGATACTGATATTTATGTTTGCTCTAAGAACCACCTACATGTTGCTTTTGTTTAAAGTTCTTGCTAGTGTCAGCTTATAAGTTTTTCTTTTGACGAGCGTATCCCTTTTATCTTACAGGCTCGAAAATACATTAAATATATGGTTTTGTAAAGAAGTATAGAACTTCTTTTTTTTTCTCTCTCTCTTTTTCTTTTTGGTAAAGAAGTGCTGTTCCAGGTACTAGTTTGCCAGATTGCCAGAGTAGAGAGAGAATGACTCTTCTTTGTGACCTCAGAGGTTTTGCACCTTTTATTCTTTCACTTTGCAGTGACCTGACACCCCCTACACACACACACACACACACACACAGACACAGACATTACCTGTCTGACTTTGAATGATCCTTAACAATTTTTTAGATCTATCTCACTCCCTATGCTTGATTAAGCCACACCATTGTATGTTTTTACTGTATCTTTTCTTTCATAGCACACAAAACTACTCTAATTAGAGAAAAATGATACAAAAATGGGAGCTTTTTTCTCTCTTTGACAACATCATATCCTCAGTGAACAGCACATTTCCTGTTTCATAGATATAATTAAGCAAATAACTTAAAGTGGACACCAAAAGGTGAGTTATCACAACAGGTAGAGGTGGGGTTTCCATCAGTACCAAATTTGACTTTATTGAAATTAGATGAATTCCTTGAATTTGAAAATTCTTCTTATTATTGGGGGCATAAGTTTGAACATATCTCAGAAGCCAATGCTATTTAAAACGGAATGTTGAATAACTTTAATACCAATTAAAGCTGGGAATTTAGATGTAAATGGCCATATTCAAGGCATTCTGTAAAATATACAGAAGATCTATATCCTATTTTAAGTATTGCTTGAATATATACCTAATTGGTAGAGATTTAATAAATAGCAGATATAACTAAAAATATATATATAAATAGTTACTATAAATAATACACTGATTATCCTGTGTAATCAAACCCTTCACCTGCTGAGAAACCCACTGCATTTACGCAGATCAGCTGTAGACCTTTCATCCATGAAATTATAGAATGTATAATGTGATGGGCCATGATATATTCAGCGTAATTGCTTATTTATAAAAAGAGCTATCAACAGCCCACTTTAAATAAATTCAGAAATCACCGTAGGGCATTTAGAAATGAATATTTTATATGACATTTTAAAAAGATTATCAGTATTTCTTTGAACAGTAAAATTAATGGTGGTTTGGGTGTTTAAACTCATCCAGTGCAGATTCAGAATAATAGCATGTAAGCTGTAATTACTATATTTATGTTTTAATTAGGAATAATCAGATACCTTTCTACTAATGCAAATTTTTACCAGAAATATGAGTTAAGGGAAAACAAATTAATAAGTATTAAATTTATTCACGAGTATTTGACAGTAAAGTATATTTTAATGGTTTTAATTGTAACTCTTTACCTGTATGTTTCTCTCTCTATCCATCCATCTAAGGTCATCTAAATATCTACAGATAGTTTTTACTAATTATATTTCCTACCAAAAATATTCAACTTTTTGAATCTCAAATGTAATATTAAAAATCTGAAGTTTATAATACTCTCAGAAGCATCTTTTGTTTTTGATCTTTAGTATACATGAATTTTACAGTAGTTCGAGATGCATTATAAGTTAGACTTAGTCACGATAGCCTCAGATTCCCAAAAGCAACATGAGAGAAGCTCAAGAATAATAATTGCAGTCCAAAATTAGCTAAAGAATAGTATACTACAAATCATTCATAATAGTCATTGCCAGAGAAGAAAAGACACAATTCAAATTTTAAAGTATGGCATAATAGAAATAGGTGTTTTTCTCAAAATAATTCACAAAAATATTGATTGGATAGCTTGGGAGGGCCACAAAGTTATGGACATATTCCCCTCCATTCTCTGAACAGAAACTATTTTTCTTAAATTGTTTTGTACATTTTCTTCTATGTTGACAGTTAGAAATCATTGAAACAGTTCTGGGTAGCCATAAAAAAAAAAAAAAAAGGTTTGTCCTGATTGTAGTTCATAATCACGTATATAAGAAATTGGTAATCACTCAACAGTAAAACAAATGCTGTGGAGAAATTAAAAAACAGAAAACAGTGTCTGAGCATCATCTTTAGTCAATAAAACAATTTCTGTATTTATAGAAATCATAGACGCTTTCTACGGAGAAGTTATGGTAAAATATCAAGTTCATATGGTCATGGTAGGCCAGGAAGAAAATTTGATCAAATTTATTTGGAAAAAATCTAATTTTTGGAAAAAAAAAGATAAAGTTCATATTACTTAATCATTTTAAAGCTAAGTACTAAAAGCAAAGGACAAAGATTAAGTGAATATGAACTCTAAACATGGAGCTAAAATATTAATTTTTGAGAATCCAGGAAGAAGGTCATTTCCATGGGATCTATTTGCATGAGACTCCTCACTTGATTTCAGTAAGAAATACAACTGTAAACGGGATTGCAGGCCATAGTAGGACTATAATAGTTCAACTGATTTAGCTAAGAATTCAATGAACAATACTGAGAATCAAGCCAACTACCAGTGAATACATGTATAGAGACAGAGACTTGTGATCTGGGTGGGTATTAGTTTTTAGACAATAGTTTTAACTAAGCTTCCTTAGGTATCAGTTGACAATAGAATTCTTGAGTCCTTTGGTTGAAAAAGACTTAAAGTACTTCCAGAGCTTTGTTGCAACTGCTGAGTGAATACCTGGGCACGCCTGTTCTGTGAGATGCCTTTGTCCCTCTTCACATATATTTCAGGGACATTTAGGACTAAGCAGATCCATACATGCGAAGGAAGGGAAAATAGATAGTTTGACCAAAAAAATCAAATCTTCAATCTTTCATGCAATTTGACATCTCTTCCCTGTACCCGTAAAATATAAGCAATAAAGAATGCAGAAATGGAGAATTAATTTTAAATTAAAAAGTGATTCCATTAATTTCATTTTCTTTATAAACATTCTGAAAAAAAAATAAAACTGAAATTTTTATCAATTTTCGATTTGTTCATTCATGCAAATATTATAGGATTAACTTTTATGGTGTTACATTTTCATACTTAGTCTTCTCTAAAGTGTCACAGAATTGTAGGAATTGAGGAAAAAGTAAAGTCTATCATTACACAAAAAATGGGGTGGTGTTGCAGTTACATTGGAAACATGAAACACTTTTTTCAGTGTCAAAAAAAAAAAAATCCAAATTCGTTGCCACTGAGTAGATATCAACTCATAGTGATAGGAGCACCTGGTGGATTCTAACTGCCCGTCTTTGGGTTCACAGCCGTAGCTCTTAACCACTACGCCACCAGGTTTCCTCCGCGTCTTTTGATAATTCCAAATTATATTTGAATTCCATTTTTGGAACTGAAGGAAAATGATAATAAAAAAGGTTTGCTCAAGCAATGACACCTAAGTATTTGAAAATAATCTTTTGTTTTCCCTTTTATATAGATTACTTCAATTATAAAAAAAATCAAATAAGATATTATAGATCTTTAAATTTTAAGTTTATTTTTTAAAATATTTTTGGTCAATTTGGGAAAACTAATATTATGCTTGAAACATTCTTTGTTTTTTCTTTCTCTTAATAAATAGAAGTTTGTGAGAGAAGGAGAAAAATGGAAGGACAATTAATATGAACTTCAAGATTATATGAAGATTAAACAATATTAATATGACCAATCAATGTGGAAAGAGGATGTTTTATTTTATAACTTGTGCCATTATATGTTTACACACATGGTTTCCTATTTTAATACATGGTAGAACTTCCTGTTTCTCTGTGCTACAGGAAAAAATAAGCCACTTGTGAAACAATGTAGGTATGGAATGAAACTTCATTTAACTCCCACTGACAAAAAGCATGAACTGTATTTAATGTCCACTATGTTTTTCATATAAGAGTAGCTTTTAACCTATGATTTATGCTAACTTCTTTTGCAGGACAAATGCTACCAGCAGCAGGAAAATTAAGAAAAATCACATTCTTTATTCCAAAAAAAGCATATTTTCCCAGTGGACTTATGAAAATATTCTAAATGAATTACTAACCAGTGCCCAGACACATTTATGAGAACTCCATGGTAACCAGGGAAAGGAGAAAAAAAAAGGAATAGATCTTCCTTTGTAAAGATGACAGTCACCCGGTTAACTTACACTCCAACGTCAAGTCTGAAATGATCTCTTCTGAATCAGAAATAAACAGTGCTTATGTGTCCAACTGGGACAAAGTGCCTTTAAAAATCTTCTCCAAGTTTAGAATTCTATAAATTAAATAATACCTACTGAACTCTTGGATCCATATTAGTAGAGATGGAAGAAACTAACATGATTAAAAGAGGAAACACAGACTCAATAAAGAGAGATTTTAAAAATGCAATGGTATTATGGAGTGAAAATGTGAGTGGGGGTAAAGGTAGAAAAAAATTCTCAGATATAACCTAATAAAAATCTGTTTTTGTAGAAAAACTAATTATATGAGAGATGTTTTCATGGTTTAGAAGTTTTGTATAGTAATAAATATATCCTAGGAATTTAGATTAAAAATAAATAATCTGTACCAAAGTAGCCCTTGTGGCACAATGGTTGTGTTCAGCTGTTAACTGAAATTTTGGTGTCTAGAACCCACCCAGCTTCTCCGTAAGTAAAGACGTGGTGATCTGCTTTCATGAAGATTATAGCCTAGGAAATACTACAGGATAGTTGTACTATGTTACATAAGATTGCTATGAACCAAAAGTGATTTGATGTCACCTAACAATAACAACCATTTACTATATTAAAATTTGAATCCAGATGAAGTTCCATTTATCCCTTTAATATAGCTTATCATCCCACTTGTCTGTCGGTTTGTAGTATTGCAGCGGATTGCATGTTGCTGTAACGCTGGAAGCTATGCCACCAGTATTTTAAATGTCAGCAGGGTCATCCACGGTAGACAGGTTTCAGCTGAGCTTCCAGACTAAGACAGACTAGGAAGAAGGGCCTGGTGGTCTACTTCTGAAAAAATTACCCAGTGAAAACTTTATGAATAAGAAGTCACTTTAAGGACTAAGGTGCATTTGACCCAAACCATGGTGTTTTCAATCACCTCATATGAATTAAGGGCTGGGCAATGAATAAGGAAGACCAAAGAAGAATTGATGCCTTTGAATTATGGTGTTGGTGAAGAATATTAATATACCGAGGAATGCCTAAAGAACAAACAAATCTGTCTTGGAAGAAGTACAGCCAGAATGCTCCTTAGAAGCGAGGACGGTGAGTCTTCGTCTCACATAATTTGGGCAAGTTATCAGGAAGGACCAGACCCTGGAGAAGAACATCATGCTTGGTAAAGCAGAAGTTCAACAAAAAGGAGGAAGACCCTCAATGAGATGAAATTGGCACAGTGGCTGCAATGGTGAGCTCAAGTATAACAATGACTGTGAGGATGGCACAGGACAGGGTGGTGTTTGCATCTATTGTACATGGTGTCACTGTGAGTCAGTACCAACTCAATGGCCCTAACAACAACATAATTTATCATGTTCACCTTTTGATGGAATATTGAGGTTGTTAGGTCTTTTTCTAAGGACCTGGAAAAGTTACTATGGGCTTCAGTTTGAAATGATTCATCATAATGGCAAAACAAATACAAAAGTGCTCACCTTGCATTAATAGAAATAAAAATTAAAAAAAGTATTCAATTTCCCAAAGCAATTTCAAAATGAAAAAAAAAAATAGATGTGTGAAAACATTTTTTGCATTTATTTCTGAGATTTTTAATTTATTCATGTGCATTAAAAATATTTTATCACAATATTAATTTAAGTAGTAAAATATTTACTGCATTCAACTTATGCACCTTGTTTTGTGTCACATTTTGCACATTTAATGTTACTTATTTTATTTAAAATATTTCTTTGGCCATACAAAAGAAACTTACAGAACTTTTTTTTTACCTCTAATAATTAGAATATTTTCTAATGAGAACAGAGGTTTCTAGGCATGGAAATAAAAGTCTCATAATTTTTAAAACTTATAATAATGTATTTATTTGTATTAATTTCTTCCCTATGCGTAATTTTTGTTATAGGAGGCTGTACATTTTTTTTTAGTAGTCAGATCAGTAGAAAGAACACTACATGAGGAGTATGAAAGCCTAGGTTTCTAGGCCTGATTTTGATACTTACCCTTTATGTTCTAATTGGACAACCCAAATTTCTTATAATCTCTATTTTAGAAGTTTAAAAAGAATTTAAAAAAAAAAAAAACCTGTTGCCATTTAGTCAATTTCAGCTCATAGCAACCCTAAAGGATGGAGTAGAACTACCGCATAGGGTTTCCAAGGGACATAAACTGCCAAACTCCTTAACCATTGTGCCCCCAAGGCTCCAAAAAATATATATAACTTACTTTATCTACTTACAAGATTACTATAAGATCAAGTAGACTAGTATGCAAGAGCTTTTTGAAAATTGTAATGGGTTGTACAAACATTAGATATTACTATGAAAAAATGCCAATCTATTTATGCACTTGGATAATCTTTATCTACTAATATATAAGTCAATGACCATTGGACTCTTTGAATGCAGTAGCTTATTATGGTCCAAACCAAAACCAAACCCACTGCCATTGAGTTGATTCCGACTCATAGCAACCTTATAGGACAGAGTAGAACTGCCCCACAGAGTTTCCAAGGAGTGCCTGGTGGATTTGAACTGCCGACCTCTTGGCTAGCAGCTGTAGTACTTAACCACTATGCCACCAGGGTTTCCACTTATTATGGTATATTTTAAAAATGGATTTCTTTTTATTAGATTAACAATAGGGCTGCTGCTATGGGGAAAGGTAACAGCATGCTATTCCCAAATAACTTTCCCAGAATTATGAAGATTGGAATGGTATTCCAAAACTTTACTTTTAAACATATTAACACATTATAACTGATAGAACATAAATATGATTTTAAATCTAGTAATGGGGCATCCCTGGGTGGCTCAAATGGCTAAGCAGCGCACTACTAGCCCAAAGATTGGCAGTTTGAACCTACCCAGAGGAGCCTTGGAAGACAGGCCTGGAAATCTGCTTCAGAAAGGTTGTAGACTTGAAAACCTTATGGAACAGTTCTACCCTGCACACGTGGGGTATCCATGAGTCAGAATCCACTGGTTGGCAATTAACAATAACAGCAATAACATATAATTTAAGCACATCTATTATCTCTCTACATAATAAGGGGAATTATTTTATATCAAATGCTTTTCTTAATTAAATGAACTAATCATTTCTAGTTTTCTTGGATCTGGTGTGACAACAAACTATTACACAGTGAACACCACTGGAAAAAATCAGTTCCCTCTGTCAGAAATGTTTTTTTCCTGGATGATGCCATTATGCACTTGCCTTCGTATTTTGATATACTCATATCTTTTCAAGTAAAGATTGCTTTGACCCTTGTGTTGTTAGATGCTGTAGAGTCAGTTCCAACTCATAGTGGCCCCATGCACAACAGGACAAAACACTGCCTGGTCCTGCACGGTATCCACAATCACTGCTATGTTTGGGCCAATTGTTGCAGCCACTATATCAATCCACCTTGCTGAGAGTCTTCCTCTTTTTTGCTGACCCTCTACTTTACTAAGCATGATGTCCTTCACCAGGGACTGACTCCTCCTTCACGTCCAAAGTATGTGAGACGTAATCTCGCCATCCTCACTTCTAAGGAATATTCTGGCTGCACTTCTTTCAAGACAGATTTGTTCATTCTTCTGGCAGTCCATATTATATTCAGTATTCTTAGCCAATACCATTTAAGTCAAATTTATGTATTTTTCTTCGGTCTTCTTTATTCATTGTCAGGCTTTCGAATGCACGTGAAAATTTAAAATACCATGTCTTCGGCCAGGCATGCCTAAGTCCTAAAGGTGATATCTTTGCTTTTTAACACTTTAAAGAGTTTTTTTTTTTTTTTGCAGCAGATTTGCCCAATGTAATACAACCTTTGATTTTTTTGACTACTGCTTCCATGGATGTTGATTGTGGAGCCAAGTAAAATGAAAGGCTTGACAACGTCAATATTTTCTCCATTTATCATGGTGTTGCTTATTGGCCCAGTTGTGAGAATTTTTATTTTCTTTATGTTAAGATGTAATTCATAATGAAGACTATAGTCTTTGATCTTCATCAGTAAATGCTTCAAGTCCTCTTCACTTTCAAAAAGCAAGATTGTGTTATCTGCATATTGCGGGTTGTTAATGAGACTTCCTCCAATACTGATGCTCTTCATGATCTGCTTCTAGGATTATTTGATCAACATACAGATTGAATAAATATGGTGAAAGGATACAACCCTGATGCACACATTTTTTTTATTTTAAACTGTGCAGTATCCCCTTGTTGTGTCAAACAACTGCCTCTTGTTCTATGTACAGGTTCCTCATGAGCACAATTAAGCATTCTGGAATTCTAATTCTTGGCAATGTTATCCATAATTTGTTATGATCCACACAACTGAATGCCTTTGCATAGTCAATAAATGAAGGTAAACATCTTTCTGGTATTCTCTGCTTTCAGCTAAGATCTGTCTGACATCAGCAATGATATCCCTCATTCCATGTCCTCTTCTGAATCTGGCTTGAATTTCTGGCAGTTCCCTGTCAATGTCAACATAATTTTACTCACATGTGATATTAATGATATATTGCAATAATTTTGGAATTCCTTGGAAAACCTTTTCTTTGGGAACAGCCGAATATGGATCTCTTGCAGTCAGTTGTCCAGGTAGCTGTCTTCCAAATTTCTTGACATAGAGGAGTGAATACCTCCAACTCTGCATTCTCTGTTGAACCATTTCAGCTGGTACTCCTTCAATTCATGGAGCCTTTTTTTATCACCAATGCCTTTAGTACAGCTTGGACTTCTTTCTTTAGTATCCTCTGTACTTGATCATATGCTACCTCTTGAAATGGTTGAACATTGGCCAATTCTTTTTGTTACAGTGATTCTTTGTAATCCTTCCATCTTCTTTTGGTGCTTCCTACATCATACAATTTTGGCCCATAGACTCTTTCAATATTGCAGCTCGAGGGTTGAATTCTTTCTTTAGTTCTTTCAGCTTCAGAAATGCTGAGAGTATTCTTCAGTTTTGGTTTTCTAACTCCAGGTCTTTGCACATTTAATTATAATGTTTTACTTTTTCTTCTCCAGCTGTCCTTTGAAATCTTATGTTCAGCTCTTATACTTCATCATTTCTTAGGTCAGCTTTAGCTACTCGATGTTTAAGAGCAAGTTTCAGAGTCTCTTTTGACATCCTTCTTGGCCTTTTGTTTTCTTTCCTGTCTTTTTAATGACCTTTTGGTTTTTTCATGTATGATTCCCTTGATGTCACCCTACAAATCATTTGATCTTCAGTCATTAGTGTTCAGTGCATCAAATCTATTCTTGAGATGGTTGCTAAATTCAGGTGGAATATACTCAAGGTTGTATTTTGGCTCTTGTGGACTTGCTCTAATTTTCTTCAGTTTCAACTTGAACTTGCATATGAGCAATTGATGATCTGTTCTGCTGTCAGCCCCTGGCTTTGTTCTGATTATATGAACATCTCCATTAACTGTTTCCACAGATATAGTTGATTTGATTCCTGAATATTCCATCTGGTGGATCTGTGTGTATAGTTGATATTTATGTAGTTGAAAAAAATTATGAATAAGTCATTGGTCTTGGGATATTCTACCATGAGATCTCTAATTTCATTTCTATCATCAAGGCCGTATTTTCCAAATACTGATCATTCTTTGTTTCCAACTTTCACACTCCAATCATCAGTAATTATCCATGGATCTTGATTGTATTTCTTATCAGACTATAGCAGTTGGTAAAAACCTTCAATTTCTTCATCTTTGGCATTAGTGGCTGGTGCATAAATTTGAATAATAGTCATATTAACTGGTCTTCCTTGTAGGTGTATCAGATATATATAAGTTATGGCAAGTGCCCAGGGCACCACTTGAAGTGGGTAGGGTTGAGGTGGTGGCACCACTGGGTAGTTTCTATTAACCATCACAATTTTCTTCGCCTTCTTTGAGAGATCATTCAGCAATTTAAAACTAATATTTTCATATTTGAGAGCTTCCATGGGTCAGAGGAGACTGTATGATCTTGCTTTGCTGAGTATAGAAAGAGAAGAAACTAAAAAACATGACTTTGAGAACATCATAGACCAATTTTCATCAGTGAAAGCAAGGAAGGTGAGGCTGTAATTTTCATATAATGCCATAATCTGTTAAGTAAAAGATTGATGAGCTTGACTAGTATTTTCTTGAGCTCATATTATGGTATGGTTATCTAAAAGATGGGGTCTGATGTTTGGAGAGGGGCACAGAGGTGTAGCGAGGGGGAGTAGAGGATGGCACTTGTCTTGTGGTGCAAGGTCAAAGGGTGCCAGACAAGGCCCAGAATGACATTCCAAGGTAGCATAAATATGAAAGGCACCTGACTGAGGCATCCAGACAAGAGGTAAAAAGGCGTTTCTGCTATGTGGCCACCATCAAAGTCTATTCGTCTTGAAATTGAGGGTGGGCAGTGCAACTTAGAGATTGCCCCGGGTACTCCTTACCCTCCCAGTGCCTCTGAAGGGGTGCTATTTCAGTGCTTGCCATAGGTGCTATTTTCTGTAGATAAGCCTCTGAGATGTATGGATGTTATTCTATCACTAATAGCATTTTATTTCAGGATAAACCCTGAAATGTTCTTTTTGAGGATGAATGCAATGTTGTTCCTCTTCAGTTTGTCATTCCTAGTATAGTAGACCATATGATTGTCTGGTTCAAAATGGCCAATACCAGTCCGTTTCAGCTCACTAATGCCTAGGATATCAATTATCAAGTGTTCCATTTCATTTTTGACAACCACCAATTTTCGTTGATGCATACTGCATACATGGGTTCCAATTAGTAAAGGATGTTTGGAGCTGTTTCTTCTCATTTTGAGTCATGTCATGTAAGCGAATGAAGGTTCAGAAAGCTTTACTCCGTTCCAGTGATTAAGGTCAACTTTACTTTGAGAAGGCAGCTCTTCCCAAGTCATATTTTGAGTGCCTTCCAACCTGAGGGGCTCATCTTCTGGTATTATATCAGACAATATTCTGCTGCTATCCATAAGGTTTTTGCTGACCAATTTTTTCAGAAGTAGAATGGCAAGTCTTTCTTCACAATTTGTCTTAGTCTAGAAGCTCTGCTGAAAACTGTTCACCATGGGTGACCCTACGGGTATTTGAAATACTGGTGGCATAGCCTCCAACATCACAGCAACACGCAAGCCACCACAGTACAACAAACTAGCAGATGAGTAGAGGCCTTTACCCTTATATAAATTAAATATTCCCACCCAGACGCCTACATCCACCTTTACTGCTTCATTTTTTTTCTCATTGCCAACTAACACACTCTGTTTTGCTTATTCATCCGCAATATATATTGTCGATAATTCCTTAATAGAATATAATTTCTGCAGAGGCAGATGCTTTTGTTTTTTGTTATACTCAAACACCTAACAACTACATCAGGCTTGGCATACATATAATTTTGAATAAATAAATCAGTAAATGCGTGGACAAATATATGACTGAATAAGTAAATGCTGAAAATAGCAAGATTCAGTAGAAACTAAGTAGTAACTCCAGTTTGTCTGTTAAAGATCTATATTGTAACTCAACTATTCTTAGCTCAACATAGGGTGATATCAGGATAAGAGTGATTCAAGAGTGACATAAGGATAAGAGTGACAAGATGAATATCAAATGATTATCTTATGGGTGTTTGAAGTAACTCCTCTTTCTTTCCTTAAGTAAGTTGGCACATCTATCAATTTGTTTCTAAAATAAACAGATAACCAGAGATGTAAATTACAATGAAAATGTAATTTGTAAAGTAGAAATAATTTTCATTATTTTAAATAGTATGTACTTCTATTTGATTAAGGAAATAAATGTTTTAATATGTTTAAATCCTCATCATATATCTAACAATATAAATATAAATGATTGAGTCTGTTATAAATGGAGAGGGATCAATGTGGAAGAACATCCCATAATTTTTGTTTTGTTCATGTGCTTTATCACCACAATTTTGCCTCTGTTTATTCAGAAAGTATTCACTTCGTTTCTGTGCATTTGGTAGTTACCCTAGACAAATATCACGCATCTTGAATTTACAAAAATCTACTGCTTATCCACATCTTTAGTGTCATCTTAAACATTCTAAGGAACTTGTTGTTGTTAGGTACTGTCGAGTTGGTTCCGACTCATAGTGACCCTATGCACAACAGAACAAAACAATGCCAGGTCCTGCACCATCCTCATAATTGTTGTTATGTGTAAACCCATTGCTGCAGCTACTGCGTGAATCCACCTTGTTAAGGATCTTCCTTTTTTTCACTGACCCTATATTTTACCAAGCATGATGTCCTTCCCAAGGGACTGGTCCCTCCTGAAAACATCCAAAGTATGGGAGACAAAGTCTTTCCATCTTCACTTCTAAGGACCATTCTGGGTGTACTTCCTCCAAGACAGATTTGTTCATTCTTTTGGTAGTCCATGGTGTATTCAATATTCTTCACCAAGACCATAACTCAAAAGTTGTCAATTCTTCTTCAGTCTTCCTTATTTGTTGTCTAGCTTTCACATGTATATGAGGCTATTGAAAACACAATTGCTTGGGTCAGGCACACATTAGTCCTTATAATGACATCTTTGCTTTTCAACACTTTAAAGATGTCTTTTGCAGCAGATTTGCCCAGTGCAAATGACTCGTTTCATTTCTTGACTACTGTTTCCATGATGTTGGATCCAAGTAAAATGAAATCCTTGACTTCAGTCTTTTCTCTGTTTACCTTGATATTGCTTATTGGTCCAGTCGAAAGGATTTTTGTTTTCTTTATGCTGAGGTACAATCCACACTGAAAGCTGTAGTCTTTGATCTTCATCTGTAAGTGCTTTAAGCCCTCTTCACTTTCAGCAAGCAAAGCTGTTTCATCAACAGATCAAATGTTGTTAATGAGTCTTCCTCCAATCCTGATGCCGCATTCATATAGTCCAGTTTCTCAGATTATTTGCTCAGCATACAGATTGAATAAATATGGTGAAAGGATACAATCCTGATGTACACTTTTCCTGACTTGAAACCACGCATTATCCCCTCGTTCAGTTTGAATGACTGCCTCTTGATCTATGAACAAGTTCTTCTTGAGCACAATTAAGTGTTCTGGAATTCCTATTCTTCGCAATATTATCCATAATTTGTATATGATCCACACAGTAGAATGCCTTGTCATAGTCTCTAAAACTGAGGTAAACATCTTTCTGATAGTATCTGTTTCAGCCAGGATTCATCTGACATTAGCAAAGATATCCCTCGTTCCATGTCCACTTCTGAATCTAGTTTGAATTTCCAGCACATCTCTGTAGATATACTGCTGCAGCTACTTCTGAATGATCTTCAGCAAATTTTTACTTATGAGTGATATTGATGATATGGTTTGAAAATTTCTACTTTCAGTTGGATCACCTTTCTTTGAAATAGTCATAAATATGGATTTCTTCCAGTCAATTGGCTAGGAACTGTCTTTCAAATTTCTTTGCATAGATAAGCGAGCACTTCCAGCACTGCAGCTGTTTGTTGAAACCTCCGAACTGGCATTCCATCAGCTCTACTCTGTCCTATAGGGTCACTATGAGTTGAAATCGACTAGACAGCTAACGAATTTGCATAGTGTTAAAACTCTTTCCAATTTACATAAAAAAAATATGGGATTAAAAAAAATTGATATTATATATTTTAATTCTTTCTTTTTAAAAACCCCAGAAATAACCATATCAAACCCACTGCTGTGGAGTCAATTCTGACTCATAGCAACCCCATGAGATATTATTTATTACTATTGTTATTATTTTGGAAACCTAGTGGGGCAGTGCTTAACAGTTTGGCTGCTAACCAAAAGTTCGGCAGTTTGAATCAACCAGCTGGCCCCTGGAAACCCTAGGGGCAGTTCTATTCTGTCTTATGTGGTCACTGTGAGTCCAAATCGACTTGACAGGAATTTTTTTTTTTTTTTTAGTTTGAATGCTCTTTTATTTCATTATTTTATAATTGATAAAAGATAACAGTGATGATTGTGATATTGGTATGTTTGATAGCATAAGGAAAAATTGTTTCTATGACTCTGTTGCATATCCAATAAATTGTATCTATTTTTTCCTTCATGTGGAATTGCCTTTCCCCACGGCTAACCTACTTTTTCCTCAGTAGGAAATAAGATATTTTTTGAAGATCCTTCAATTTTTCAAGGGAAGATTGAATACTGACCGACCTATGCTGCCGTGTTTGTTACACAGTTTTTCTTAAAATACATGATTTTTTAAAAAAACAAATTATGACTTCTGTTAATGCTGTAATTTAAATATTTCAAAACATGCAAAAAGTTAGTGTAATTAGACAAATTCAGGGTCGCTATGAGTCCGAATCAACCGGATGGCAATTTTTTGTTTGTTTGTTTTATTAATCTAATAATGGAGCCTAGTCTACCCAGTGGTTAAGAGCTCAGCTGCTAACCAAAAGGTTAGCAGTTCGAATCCACTAGCCGCTTATTGGAAACCTTATGGAGCAGTTCTTCTCTGTCCTGTAGGGTCACTATGAGTCAGAATCCACTTGACGGCATCGGGTCTTTTGGGATTATTATTTTATATGGCTAATGTTGGTTTGGTTTTACTCTCGTTTTGAGCACTTCTTTTTTTCTCAAAGTGTTGGCAAAATGAGGCGTTATCCTACAAGATGAGTTTTAAAAATAATTTGTCTCTGCCTTATAATATGTATTTTTTAATCTAAAAATATCTCTATTTAAATATGTTCCTTAGACTATATTAATGGGTATTTTAGATAGCAATTAATTTGTTTTTAGCATATTGATACTACTCTTTCACTATCTTCTAGCTTCCGTTGTTGATGTGGAAAAGCTAGCCGTCCTTGAAATGAAATCTGTATTTTTTCCCTTTAGATACTTTCAAGGTATTTGTATCTTGTTTTAGTTTGTTTTATTTATTTATTATGAAGTTTCACAATGATATTTCCAGGTTTTTTTTTTTTTCCAATTAATTTTTCCTTTCACTTTCCTTTATTGGAACTCTTTAGATCCCTTGAATGTATAAATTGGTATCTTCCAAAAATATGTAAAATTCTCAGATTTAATTCCTTAAATTATTTTCACAGCTCTATTCTCTCTCATTATTTCAGGACCTCAATTAAAAATAGTTCAGAATTTGTTACTGGATATTGTTTCTCTCAACAACTTCCGTTATTTCATCTTTTCTAGCTTCAGGCTACATTCTGAATGATTCTTTCTGACCTGTTACCCAGTTCCTTACTTCTATCTTTAGCTCTTTTTAATCTTAGACAATATCTTCCCATTGGTTTCATAATTGTTATTGTATTTTTCAGTACTAGATTTTCTGTTTGGTTCATCTTGGGTTTTCCAAATTTCTTAAAAAATATTTCAAGATTTTCTTTTTTTTTTTAAGTCATAACAATGACAGTTGTTTAATTATGTCTGTTCGATGCATTCAATATCAGACATTGTATTGATTCATTTATGTTTTCTGTTTTATGGTCTATGTCAGACTCAGGGTGTCTTGCTTCCACAAGAGCCCTGTTACCTTTGCTTGATGGGTGGTCATTTATTTTGTTTTAAAGTGTATTGCAGAGAATATAATATTTTGTTTCTGTAAGAGGCCTGGGAATGCTATCTCACCATAATACAAACTGAAGGATTAGTAGTCGCTTTACTCCCCACTCTATCAAATGATGCAAAGGTGAACAGCATTCTCTGTGAAGGCTGATTAACTTAGGACCTTCCTTTACTCTAATGGTGTAGATTTTGGGAACTCAGATTAATATCCCAGGTTAATTCATTAAAAGATATCTCAACTTTTTCAAATTAGAGTCTTTGATTTTTTACTTTTCACCCAATAAGGCCACTGAAATTACATTTAAACTTCACAGCTTTTGCTATTAATTGAGAAGTACCTTTAAAGTACAAATAATTTTGTGCACTGCTGCCTTTCTAAAGATTTTTTTTTCCTGAAAATTTCTCAATATCTTTTAATATGGTTACCACTGAGTGGGAAAGTAGAAGGTGAAATTGGGGAAAAGTATGGCTTCACCTAATTGGGTGCTTTATGCTTTTTATGCTTTAGAATGGAGGTGGTTTTGTGGATACTTGTCTTGTTATTATGATTAATAATTTCATGACAATTGCATATATTTTGTCTTCTGTAATTATTGTATAATAACAATGTATAGAAAATATTTCACCAAATTCAAAAGAAAAATGGGCACTAGAGACATAGATCTGGAAGTTTTTAGCATGAGGGTGACAGTTTTATACATGGGAATATATCAGATTTCCTTGGAAGAGACTGTAGAAGAAGATAAGGAAGATTAGAAACAACATCCTGCAAATACCAACATGTAACGGGTGATGAGAAGAATCAATGATTGAAGAAGCTGAGATGGAGGAAAGCAGGAAAAAATGGAGTAAATCATCATATCCTGTTGTTGTCAATGCTGTCAGGTCGGTTCCAACTCATAGTGACCCATTACACAACAGAACGAAACACTGCCAGGTCCTGAGCCATCCTTAAAATCACTGTTATGCTTGAGCTCATTGTTGTGGCCACTGTGTCAATTGACCTTGTTGAGGGTCTTCCTCTTTTCCGCTGACCCTGTACTCTGCCAAGTATGATGTCCTTCTCCAGGGACTGATCCTTCCTGACAACATGTCCAAAGTTTGTTAGACACAGTCTCGCCATCCTTGCCTCTAAGGAGCATTCTGGCTCTACTTCTAAGACGGATTTGTTTGTTCTTTTGGCAGTCCATAGTATATTCAATATTCTTTGCCAACACCACAATTCAAAGGCGTCAATTCTTCTTCACTCTTCCTTATTCATTGTCCAGCTTTCATATGCGTATGATGTGATTGAAAATACCATGGCTTGGGTCAGGCACACCTTAGTCTTCAAGGTAACATCTTTGCTCTTCAACACTTTAAAGAGGTCCTTTGCAACAGATTTACCCAATGCAATGCATCTGTTGATTTCTTGACTGCTGCTTCCATGGCTGTTGGTTGTGGATCCAAGTAAAATGAAACCCTTGACAACTTCAATCTTTTCTCTATTTATCATGATGTTGCTCATTGGTCCAGTTGTGAGGATTTTTGTTTTCTTTATGTTGAGGTGTAATCCATACTGAATTCTGTGGTCTTTGATCTTCATTAGTAAGTGCTTCAAGTCCTCTTCACTTTCAAGAAGCAAGGTTGTGTCATCTGCATAACATAGGTTGTTAATGAGCCTTCCTCCAATCCTGATGCCCCATTCTTCTTCATATAGTCCAGCTTCTCATATTATTTGCTCAGCATACAGGCTGAATAGGTATGGTGAAAGAATACAACCCTGACGCACACCTTTTCTGACTTTAAGCCAGTCAGTATACGCTTTTCTGTACAAACAACTGCCTCTTGATCTATGTAAAGGTTCCTCATGAGCACAATTAAGTGTTCTGGAATTCCCATTCTTTGCAGCATTATCCATAATTTGTTATGATCCACACAGTTGAATGCCTTTGCATAGTCAATAAAACACAGGTAAACATCCTCCTGGTATTCTCTGCTTTCAGCCAGGATCCATCTGACAACAGCAATGATACCCCTGGTTCCACGTCCTCTTCTGAAACTGGCCTGAATTTCTGGCAGTTTCCTGTCAATATACTGCTGCTGCTGTTTTTGAATGATCTTCAGCAAAATTTCGCTTGCATATGATATTAATGATATTGTTCTACAATTTCCACATTCAGTTGGATCACTTTTCTTGATCATATTCTGAAATGAAGGGAATAGAAATGCCGGAGTCATCAATAATGCAAAAAGAAGCAGAAATGTTTGGCTTGCAAATATGCTGTTACATTATCAATTAATGGGTATGCTGTTTGTCTGACTGTGTTACAGTTTGAGGAATGCAATGAATAATTCTAAAAGATTTTTAAAAATACAGACTCATAAGCATCATTTAAGAGAGTCTTCCATCAAAGGACGCCAATCTGAAAAGATTCTAATTTCAAAGGGATTTTTTAAATATTCGTATTTATTGATTGATTTTCTTTGCATTGTTCATGTTATGTTAATATCTTGTGGTCTTGCTCCATGTCAGACATTGTGCCAAATGATTTGCATATATTTTCTCCCTTAATATTCAGTACAAACATGCAAGTCAGGTATTGTTACAGTCCTTTTCTAAATCAGGGACTGAATACTAGAAAGTTTAATTAAGTTGTCCAAGTTCAAAGACCCAGAATTACTCAACCTAGGATAAAAACCCAGGTTCCCTAATGTGCTTCCTGTTGCTTTAGTTAGAGTTTATGTCTTTATTCTTTATTCAGGATTTACTAAATATGTACTGGGGCCTCTATGTGGTGCAAATGGTTAACATTCTCAGCTGCTAACCAAAAGGTTTCCAGGTTCAAGTCCACCCAGAGATACCTTGGAAGAAAGGCCTGGTAATCTACTTCTTAAAAAATTAGCCATTGAAAACCTTGTGAAGCACAGTTGTACTCTGACATACGTGGGGTAACCATGAGTTGGAATCAATTCAATGTTAATGGGTTTTAAATATGTATTAATTCAAATATTTGGGGCCGATTCAAATGGCTAAAGGGACTAGACCTTATTTTTCAGTCTTTTAAAATGATTGTGAATGAAAAAGATGAATTGACATAAACCCACAGTTTTCACCTTTAATTCACCTATCCCTCAAAAATAAATGCGCCCTTTCTCTGTCTTTATACTTTACTTGTACAAAGATAAAGAAGAAAAATTATAGTTGTAGGATAAAATTTATTTGTAGCCATGTTTGCATACCTTACAAGGCTGAGTTTTTCCAAGACATAAATAGATGATGTTGTTGTTGTTAGGTGCCGTCTACTTGGCTCCAACTCATAGCGACCTTACGCACAACAGAACAAAAGACTGCCCAGTCCTGTGCCATCCTTACAATCGTTGTTATGCTTGAGCTCATTGTTGCAGCCACTGTGTCAATCCACCTCGTTGGGGGTCTTCCTCTTTTCCACTGACCCTGTACTCTGCCAAACATGATGTCATTCTCCAGGGACTGATCCCCCACGTGTCTGTCAGTTTGTCATACTGCGGGGGCTCGCAGTTTGCTGTGATGCTGGAAGCTATGCCTCCGATATTCAGAGAGCAGCAGGGTCACCCATGGAGGACAGATTTCAGCTGACCTTCCAGACTAAGGCAGACTAGGAAGAAGGACCCAGCAGTCTACTTCTGAAAAGCATTAGCCAGTGAAAACCTTATGAATAGATGATAGATGATGATATATAGACAGACAGACAGATAGATTTGTATCCCCAGCACCTAGCAAGTTGTCGTAGATTCTTAGTAAATGGTTATTGAATTGAATCAATACTGAAATTAAAATAAGATGATGAAGAGGAGAAAAACACAAGTAATAGGTGGGAGCATACGTGTGCATATATAAGAAAATAGTTCTTAAGTACTGTAAATATCACATAGAAAGATGCTGCGTTAAATGCAAAACAGCAATAATCACACTGTCACCACCATTATCTCGTGTTTTCAGCTCAGCCAAGCAGCTCTCAAAGGCAAGAACAGCTTGGCAGCTCCTGGGAATGCAGTGTTTAGCCAAACTTGCCTTTCTTGCACAATGGTCTAATCACACTGAGAGTCTGACAAAATCCAGACCATCTCTGGGACTAAGGGAGCAGAAGTCACTAAATTCAAAGAAGAAGAGGGTACAGAGAATGGGAGCTAAAAAGGAAAGGGGGCTTCCTCTACATAAGCCTCCAGGCTTTGTTGTTGTTCCTCTGGCACACTGTAGAATTCAGGTTGTTCCTTCTTCTCTCCTTATATAGACACAGCACAGTTTCAAAAATAGCCTGTGCTTTTTTAGACCTTTAAAGACATCATCAATCATTGTCTTCTATGGTAATGCTTCAATTACCCAGGAGGGAAAAAAAAAAGAATATAGTAGCCATGGAAGTGATGTCCCTATGTGCTGAAAATCCCAACTTAAAAAGGCCAATGTTTACATATTAGCAATGTAAGCAGCGTAAAAGCTGTGATGAACCATTAATGAGCCTTCCTCATGCTTTCTAAGTATTTGGGATATGTGTCGCTTGACAGGCCAGATCTTTATAGGATTAGCTTAGTGGCTTGTCACTTTCTGCCTTGCTTGCTGCCCTTCTGCCTTCTTTATCCTGAACAATATTGTACCATGCATTCTGTGTGGCGATACAAGCCCGTTGTTTCCCCGCGGTAAGTGCCCCATTTCAGGCACATGCATCCATGTTAAAGGACAACCATCAAAAATGAAACCCTAGAGCCATCACCTTCTATATAAATCACGTCGATTTCTGACTGCTAAGGTGATTTCAAATTAGCCACTCCCAGGTGACTGCCCAGAATGATGACATACGAACGCTGCTCCACCCACTCCGCGCCATTTGTACCTCCGGGAAACGAGCACATGCCCCTGGCAGCCTAGGGAGGCACACAGGTGCAGCTTGTTCCGATGCAGCCGGTGTTAGGCCCCCACATGCTAGCCAAAGAGTTCCAACATGTGCTAACCCCCCAACTCCAACACGTGCTAGGAAAAAAAAAAAAAAAAAAGAAAGCCAGAGGACATAACATTTTTATCACATAGAGGTGCTTGTGTGGCTCACTTCTGCAAAAAAGATTATTTTTCATTAAATTAAGCGTTTTCTCCCTACAGCTCCTTATGTGAATGAAACATGTTCAGTGTCTATGGGGAAAACAAAAAAAGTTTATGGTGGTTTTGAATGGATAATTAATATAAAATATTAATATAGCAGGTTCTAGCTATTGATATTTTTATCAATACATTTGAGCACACAGACTAAATATCTACTATGGCATTAGTTTCAACATGAAAAATTTCACACTGAAATAAGCCTGTAATTAGAGTTTTCAGATTATCATCTATGACTGCTTTATGATAAGTATATCAATTCCCTTGAAACGTTTGAGGTGCCTACTGCCTGCATCACTAATTTTATGTAGGCTGACAATCTGTGAATACCATCAGATTTGAACCTGCTTTATATACCATGCGAACCTCTAATACGTATCACCACAAACTCACATTAGATTGTGCCTCACTCCTGAACACACGTACACACGTTATTTATAGGACCTCAGGGTTTCTTTTTCAATTGTTTTAATTTGCCTCAAGGGATTGATAATGGGATAAAGAGCTTTTCACTACTCAATCACATATTATGAACCTGGTTTGAGCCTGTAATGACCACTAATGCTGGGTCTAAAAATATTGTTGTCTGAAATCCATTTTCTCTTTGACATGTCTATGCTTTAAATAATCTGTATTTTTTTAATATTCTGAGACCTTTTTCATGGTAATTTTTTGAGCTTTAATGCTTGGCTGGAAAATTATGTAGTGATGATTCACTCTATTTTAGATCTGATCATTTATCTTTTTTTAAATTGCAAAATTAGAGTGAGAAACAATTATCCTAGGTCATATACACATATATATCATCAAGATCTTTTGACTAGACAAGTTAAGCAGAGCTCAATATCTATCCCAACATGTATCTATGAAAAGGCATAGTTTTCTGTTAAAAACGAAAATACTAAACTTCTCTGCCAAGTACTAAAATGAGAATGTATTTTTTTTAATAGCATTCAATTGATGGCTGCTACAAAGAGCTTGTAATCTAAAAGTCAAGTAGTATTGATAACACCACCAAGATGTATTTCAAGTAACAGATGGATAGGCTGATGTAGATATATAGGTAAAGATACAGGTATAGATAAAAATATATAGAAATAGATATATATGCAGGTATATATTTTTGTTGGTAGTATCACTTTTTCATTAATTTTGAATGGATAAGTCAGAATCTGATGGGAAAAAAAATCCCAACAGTCTATTAAAGCTTGGTAAATACTATACCTAAAAAAAAAAATCTCCATTTCAGATTCCATCATCTATTACAGATTCTCAAGTCTACCATTGAGTTATCAGAAATAATACTTTAAGGGTGGGTTCGTGAATAAATGGAGAAGAGAAAAATGTGCTATTCCTGGCCTTACTCTTGAAAATGGAGACATTTATTAATATCAAAGTGAATCTGGAGAAGTATAGCTAAACATTTGTAAAAATAAGACTGTCTCTTTGAAAAGTGACAGTTTGTGACATTCATAGTATCACATCTCCACATTCCACCCTAATCAGCATCGACTGGTCAACAGCAACCTTTTGGTGAAGAGAAATTCAGAAGAAAGATTAAAGTAGGAGTAAAATAGAATGGAAATAAAAATTAAAAAAAAAAAAAATCCCTGAGAAATGCAAAAAGGGAAGATGATCTACAAATAAAAAACAGTCCATAGAATATGTAATCAGATCAGAAAGTCACAAAGAACCTACAAGGGGCACAGGGTGGTAAAGAATTGTGAGTCAATGCTTCTATTTGACTCCTGAGTCTCTGGCATGAAAGCTGGGCCTTCATTCAAATGAGCTACTTCACTTTGGTACAGTATGGGATTACAACTTTTCATAAACATTCCATTACTAAATAATAAGGGCATTCATTGTAGACAGTAGAAATGGCCAAGGCAGGGAGATAAGAAAAAGGGCAATCTGAGATTCTTAAATGACTGTGAAGATGTGTGAGTGGACTTAGCAGCAGCAGATTTGTGGCTCAGGGCTAAGGAAGCTGATACTTGATAAACATCTAGACCCTGGTGGGCTTTTCAGTAATGCAGTGTAACTTATTTTACTTTGATAGGGAGCCCTGGTGGTGCAGCGGTTAAGTGGTTAACCCAAAAGCTATTCCACAGGAGAAAGATGTGGCAGTCTGCTTCCATAAAGAATTATAGCCTTGGAAACCCTGTGGGGGAGTTCTACTCTGTTGTATTGGGTCATTATGAGTGGGAATCAACTGTAAGGAAATGGGTTTTGGGGGGTTACCTTGACATCAGGGTCATTCTGAAATATATAAAATTTTAAAGGAAATGATAAAAAAGCTTGACATCATGCCAATAAATAAATCACACACACACACACTTTGCTTCTAATCAACCCCTATGTTCCTCAATTTTTTTTCTTCCTACTACCTAGTGATAACCATTACAACCATGACAGGTAACCTTTCTATGATTATTGGGTTGATAAAATAACATTTTTTCATCAAATTTTCCAGTGTTGAAAACAAACAGGTTTATGAAAACATGCCTATTTCCTTCTAGTGTCTAAATATTAAGTCAATTTAATGCTTTGTTGGTTTAAATGGAAAAAAAAAAAAAAAACTTGGGCTTGACTAAACTTTTCCCTTAAGATCATTCTCTGAATAATAACATTGGGTCTATTTATTTCATTGTAAATATATCTGTAAATCAGTATTAGGTAAAAATAATTTCATTACAATTAGAGAAAGAAAAAAACTACCCCATTCTTAATCCAATTTTCTGAGGACACGGCATTTCTACTTAGGCCTCTTCCATCCAGTGGCAGGCTTCCTGGAACACTTAATAAATGTTGGAGGGTGATATATATAGCGCTGTGTCAACAGGCCCCTCAGAGTTCAAGAAAGTTATGATAATGGTTTTCCCAGGGTCAGTTCTTACCCTACATATTCTTCAGCTGTTAGATTGTACTTTGTTTCTTTGTATTTATTGCTGGGCTTTTGGTGGGTTATTATCAGAATTATCTTTTGATCACAGAGAGAATTAGATTTGCTGCCTAGTTCCAAATATTATCCATCTGTCGGATGAAAACAAATTATATTAATTCGCATCTCTCCTGCTCAAAAATTTGATTTCCTTTTATAAATTTTGCCGTAAACAAATTAGTTATCTAAGGACACTAAATATGAGCTTGACTCTCAGTTTAAGTTTCTATTTTGAAAATGGAATGTGATCACTATCTACACCATTTGGCCAGATATCCTTGTTCCTTTGTTTTTGTTAACATTTATGAGGACAAACTATGCAAGTACAGATCTTGTATGTAACAGTATCTAAACAGGACTTTTTACATTATTTATTACATCTGGCAGGAAAACACACTTACAAAATTTCTTGGATTTTATTGCTTCTATTTTGTCATTTTATAATAAATTGAGACTATAGTTGAAGAAAAAATTGAACCCAAAGCTTATGACGCTTGCACACTATTGTTTTTCATTTGATTTTATTTTTTGTTGTGAAATTAAATCTGAAAGAATCCTTTATCTAATCTGAAATATAATAAAATAAAGAATTTTATTTTCTAGAGCTGTGATTTATCCAGTGAGAATTTATATTGTTGATTGGTGGGAAGGGTTGTTTTACCCTTGATATGCCTTCTGGCCCCGCTGTAAAATGAATAAAAAATGTATCATATAGTGCAGCTCCCCACCCTCTCTGTCAACAGGGACTTCTATGAACTATTCTTCAATAAAAGCTGATTTGTCTAACATTTTTAAAAAATATAAATATTGGCTTTTGATATTTCATTGTAAAGAAAATGAACGTAAGGTGCAGGAAATTCAAAAAAATTTCTAGCTTATCAAATTTTCCCAGTATAATTTTAGTGCTGGATAATATTCACATATTCCAGTGTTTGTTTCTACCGTATTTTTACACAAATAACACGTACCTTCTATGTTTGTTTGTCAACTGCACCCTCTCCCTGCAAGGTACTTTTGTAAGCTTACTATGCTAATTTTTTTTTACAGCAATATGTAGAAAGAGGAAACCCTGGTGGCGTAGTGGTTAAGTGCTACGGCTGCTAACCAAAGGGATGGCAGTTCAAATCCGCCGGGTGCTTCTTGGAATCTCTATGGGGCAGTTCTACTCCGTCCTATAGGGTCACTAGGAGTCGGAATCGACTCGATGGCACTGGATTTTGGGTATGTAGAAAGCAAATTGACATAGTGGCAGTTATGAAAACATGATTTCACATATGCACACAATTCCGTCACCACTGAGGAGAGTTTACTAAGGATTCTTCTATCGGTGAGTAATATATTATTTAATTTGAAGCTTATTTCCATATGATCTAATCAGTTAAGAATTGATCTAAGTCAAAGCTTCCTTTATATAAAATCTTAAAATTAACTCAGCCTACTTTATGCTTGTCACAGTAGACTTACACCAATAGTTTTTTGTTTTTAATTTATTTATTGATGTGAAAGTCTACGGCTCAAGTTAATTTCTCATACAAAAATTGATACACTTACTGTTTCGTGACCCTAGTTGCAATCCTTATAATATGACAGCACGTTCCCCCTTTCCACTCCAGGTTTCCTGTGTCCATTCAACCGGCTCCTATCTGTTTCTGCCTTCTCATGTCGCCTCCGGACAGGAGCTGCCCATGTAGTCTCATGTAGCTACTTGAACTAAGAAGCACACGCTTCACAGGTATTATTTTACATTTTGTAGTCCAGTCTAATCTTTGAAGAGTTGGCTTCGGGAATGGTTTTAGTTCTAGGTTAACAGAGAGCTGGAGGCCATGTCTTCTGCAGGCCGTATCTTCTGGGGTTCCTCTAGTCTCAATCAGACCATTAAGTCTGGCCTTTTTATGCGAATTTGAATTCTGCACCACAATTTTCTTCTGCTCCATCAGGGACCCTCTGTTGCGTTCCCTGTCAGGGCAGTCATTGGTGGTAGCCGGGCACCATCTAGTTCTTCTGGTCTAAGGCTGATGGAGTCTCTGGTTTATGTGGTCCTTTTGTCTCTTGGCCTAATATTCTGGTGTTCTTCATTCTCCTTTGCACCAGATGGGTTGGGCCCAGTTGATGCATCTTAGATGGCCGCTTGCTAACTTTTAAGACCCCAGACGCCACTCACCAAAGTGGAATGCAGAACATCACTCACCAAAATGGAATGCAGAACATTTTCTTAATAAACTTTGTTATGCCAATTGATTTAGATGTTGCCTGAAACCATGGTCCGCAGGCCCCCAACCCTCCTACTCTGTCCCTCGAAGTGTTCAGTTATGTTCAGGAAACTTCTTAGCTTTTGGTTTAGTCTACTTGTGCTGACTTTTCCTGTATTGTATGTTGTCCTTTCCTTCACCTAAGAAAATTCTTGTCTACTACCTAGTTAGTGAATTCCTTGTCCCTCCCTCCCTGCCCTTGTAACCTTCAAAGAATGTTTTCTTCTGTTTAAACCTTTTCTTGAGTTCTTATACTAGTGGTCTCATAAAATTTATTCCTTTTGTGACTGATTAATTTCACTAAGCATAATACCTTCCAGATTCATCTGTGTTGTAAAATGTTTCCCAGAGTCCTCACTGTTCTTTATTGTTGCATAGTATTCCATTGTGTGTATATACCATAATTCGTTTACCCATTCATCCATTAATGGGCACCTGGGTTGTTTCCATTTTTTGTGAACAGTGCTATTGTGAACAGTGCTTCAGTGAACATGGGTGTTGTCATGGATTTAATTATGTCCCCCCAAAAATGTGTGTATCAGCTTGGTTAGGCCATGATTCCCAGTAATGTATGGTTATCCTCCATTTTGTGATTGTAATTTTATGTTGAGAGGATTAGGTTGGGGTTATAACACCGCCCTCATTCAGGTCAGGTCACTGTAAAGGGAGTTTCCCTGGGGTGGGGCCTGTACCACCTTTTATCTCTCAAGAGATAAAAGGAAAGGGAAGCAATCAGAGAGTTGGGGACCTCATTCCACCAAGTAAGCAGCACCAGGAGTAGAGTGTGTCTTTTGGATATGGGGTCCCTGATCCTGAGAAACTCCCTGACCAGGGGAAGATTGAGGACAAAGACCTTCCTCCAGAGCTGACACAGACAGAAAGCCTTCTCCTGAAGCCGATGCCCTGAATTTGGACTTGTAAACTACTAGACTGTGAGGAAATAAATTTCTCTTTGCTAAAGCCATCTACTCGTGGTATTTCTGTTTTGGGCACTAGATGACTAAGACAGAATTTGGTACATAGAGTGGGTTGATGTTCTAGCAGATACCTAAAATGTGGAAGCAGTTTTGAAACTGTGAATGGATAGAGTTACCACAGCGGCAGAGGACCAGCGCAGCAGAGAACCAGCAGCAGCAGAGAGGCAGCAGTTACAGAGAACCAGCCGCAGCAGAACCAGGAGACCAGTACGAGACGGCATTGGAGCTGACCCACAGAGCTAGAGAACCGAGTGCCTGCGCACAGGAAGCTTCCTAGCAGAGTGGGGTGCCTTTGGGCTCTTATTGGTAGAGCTAGGCTTGCCAATCCATGGAGCCAGAGGGCTGAGTGCCTGTGTGCAGGAGGGTTCCTGGCAGACTGGGGTGCCACTGAGCACTTATCAGTGGAGCTACAGAGCTTTGGAATGCTTGCCCCAGCAGGGCAGATGTGAGCATGAGGCCCAAGGAGCCAAGAGGCCAAGAAACTAGGAAGCAGAAGCTGAAGAAACAACACAAGAAGCTGAGCTGCCTCAGTCTCAAAAGGTATGGCCATGACCTCGGGGGTTTCAAAGGGTGGAGCCATGGCCTCTGGTGTTTCTAAGGGTGGAACTGTCCCTCAGATAGACTAGGAGAATGGTGTACCTAAAGCCAAGGGAGCAGAGTTGCTGTCCCAGTGGGCCTGGAAGGCGGAGCTGAAGCCCAGGGCTAAGGGACCTCAGCTCAGAATACCTAGGGTCTAGAGGGCACGGCCATTGTGTAAATGGTCTCAGAGGACAGAAGATCATTTGCAAAGCCTTGAGGGCTAATGTATTGTGTTCTGCTGACTTGCTTGGTGCATGTTATCCCTTCTTTCTTTCCAGTTACTCCCATTTGTAATGGAAATGTCTAGTTTGTGCCTGTTCTGCCATTGTACCTTTGGAAGCAGATAACTTGTATTCTAGATTTCACAGATGGGGTGAATATGTTTTACATGTTGCAAGGATGTGATTTGGGAGGGGGCAAAGGGTAGAATGTCATAGATTGAATTATGTCCCCCCCAAAAATACGTGCATCAACTTGGTTAGGCTATGATTCCCAGTATTGTATGGTTGTCCTCCATTTTGTGATTGTAATTTTATGTTCAGAACATTAGAGTGGGATTGTAACACCATCCTCACTCAGGTCACATTCCTGATCCAATGTAAATGGAGTTTCCCTGGGTTGGGGTCTGTACCATCTTTTATCTCTCAAGAGATAAAAGGAAAGGGAAGCAAGCAGAGAATTGGGGACCTCATATCACCAAGAAAGCAGCACTAGTAGTAGAGTGTGTCCTTTGGATACGGGGTCCCTGAGCCTGAGAAGCTCCTCGACAAGGGGAAGATTGAAGACAAGGACATTCCTCCAGAGCTGACAGAGAGAGAAAGCCTTCCCCTGGTGCCGATGCCCTGAAATTGAACTTGTAACCTACTAGAACATGAGAAAATAAATTTCTCTTTGTTAAAGCCATCCACTTGTGGTATTTCTGTTATAGCAGCACCAGATAACTAAAACAGGTGTGCATATATCTATTCATGTGACAGCTCTTATTTCTCTAAGATGTATTCCAAGGGGTGGGATTGCTGGATTGTATGATACTTCTATTTCTAGCTTTTTAAGGAAGCACCAAATCGTTTTCCAAAGTGGTTGTACCATTTTACATTCCCATCAGCAGTGTATAAGTGTTTCAGTCTCTCCACAATTTCTACAACATTTGTTATTTTGCATTTTTTGGGTTAATGCTACCCTTGTTTATTGTATCTCATTGTAGTTTTGATATGTATTTCTTTAATGGCTAATGATTGTGAGCATTTCCTCATATATCTGTTAGACCCTTGAATATTTTCTTTGGTGAAGTGCCTGTTCATATCCTTTGCCCATTTTTTAATTGGGTTATTTGTCTTTTTGTTGTTGAAGTTTTGCAGTATCTTGTAGATTTTAGAGATTAGATCCTGACCTGATATGTTGTAACCAAAATGTTTTTCCCAGTCTGTAGATTGTCTTTTTACCCTTTTGGTGAAGTCCTTTGATAAGCGTGATTCTTAGTTGTTCCTGGTTGTCTAATTTCTCTTCTCATGTTTCTGTATTGTTAGATATGTTTTATATTCTGTTTGTGGCATGCATTAGGGCTCCTAGCTTTGTCCCTATTGTTTCTCCCATGATCGTTATCATTTTAGATTTTTTACTTCGGTCTTTGAATCATTATGAGCTTGTTTTTTTTTACATGCATTGAGGTAAGGGTCTTGTTTCATTTTGTTGCAGATGGATATCCAGTTGTGCCAGCACCATTTGTTAAAGAGATTGTCTTTTCCCCACTTAACTGATTTTGGGCCTTTGTCAAGTATCAGCTGCTTGTAAGTGGATGAATTTGAATTTACTTCTGGATTCTCAATTCTGTTTCATTGGTCCATGTCTCTGTTTTTGTACTAGTGCCATGCTGTTTTGACTATCATGGTGGTATAATGGGTTCTAAAATCAGCTAGTGTGAGGCTTCCAACTTTGTTCTTCTTCAGTGCTGCTTTACTTATCCAGGGCCACTTCCCTTTTCATAAGTAGTTGATGATTTGTTTCTCCATCTCACTAAAGAATGTCGTTGGAATTTGGATCAGAATTGTGTTGTATCTGTAGATCAGTTAGGGTAGAATAGACATGTTCACAGTGTTGAGTCTTCCTATTCATAGCAAGGTATGTTTTTCCACTTATGTAGGTCTCTTGGTTTCTTGCCGTAGTGTCTCGTTTGTATAGGTCTTTTAAGTCTCTGGATAGATTTATGCCTAAATATTTTAGCTTCTTGGGGCTATTGTAAATAGTATTGATTTGGTGATTTCCCTTCTGAAGTTCTCTTTCTTGCTGTAGAGGAATCCAACAGATTTTTGCATGTTTATCTCATATCCTGGTTCTTTGCTAAAATCTTCTATTAGTTCCCGTAGTTTTCATGTGGATTCTTTGGGGTTTTCTGTATATAAGATCATGTCATCTGCCAATAGGAATACTTTTTTTTCTTCCTTACCAATCCGGATGCCTTTATTTTATTTTATTTTTTCTAGCCTAATTGTTCTGACTAGGACCTCCAGCACAATGTTGAATAAGGGTGGTGATAAAGGGCATCCTTTTCTGGCTTCCGTTCTCAAAGGGAATGTTCTCAGACTCTCTCCGTTTAGGATGATATTGGTTGTTGGCTTTGTATAAATGCCCTTTATTATGTTGAGGGATTTCCCTTCTGTTCCTATTTTGCTGAAAGTTTTTATCATAAATGGGTGCTGGACTTTGTCAAATCCCTTTTCTTCATTGTGTGATAAGATCATGTGATTCTTGCCTTTTGTTTTATTTATGTGATGGATTACATTGGTTGTTTTTCTAATGGTGAACCATCCTTGCATACCTGGTATGAATCCCACTTGGTCATAGTGAATTATTTTTTTGATATGTTCTTGAATTGTTGACTAGAATATTGTTGAGGGTTGTTGTGCCTATGTTCATGAGGGATACTGGTCTATAATTTTCTTTTTTTGTGGTGTCTTTACCTGGTTTTGATATCAGGGTTATGCTGGCTTCACAGAATGAATTTGAGGCTATTCCATCCTTTTGTATGCTCTGAAATACTTTTAGTAGTAGTGGCGTTAACTCCTCTCTGAAGGTTTGGTAGAATTCTCCGGTGAAGCTTTCAGGACTAGGGCTTTTTTTGGGGGGGTGGGGTGGGGTGTGGGGTTAATTACCTCTTCAATCTGTTCTTTTGTTATAGGCTTATTTAGTTTTTCTGCCTCAGTTTCCATTAGTTTAGGTAGGTAGTGTGTTTCTAGTAATTTGTCCATTTCTTCCAGGTTTTCAAATTTGTTGGAGTACAGCTTTTCATAGTATTCTGTTATGATTCTTTTAATTTCATTTGGGTCTGTTTTGGTATTGCCCATCTCATTTCTCATTGGGATTGTTTGCTTCCTCTCCTCTTTTTCTTTTGTCAGTTTGGCCAGTGGTTATCGATTTTGTTGATCTTTTTAAGAACCAGCTTTTGGTCTTATTAACTCTTCCAATTGTTTTTTCTGTTCTCTATTTCATTTATTTCTACTCTAGTTGTTATTATTTCCTTTCTTTTGGTGCCCTTGGGCTTCTTTTGCTGCTTTCTATTTCTTCAAGTTGTAGGGTTAATATTTGATTTTGGCCCATTCTTCTTTTTGGATGTGTGCATTTATTACTATAAATTGACCTCTGAGCACTCCTTTTGCTCTCTCCCAAAGATTCTGGTAGGATGTGTTTTCATTCTCATTTGATTGTGTGAATTTATAACCCAGTAGTTTTTGAGCAAGGTGTTGTTCAGTTTCCATTTATTTGATTTTTTCCTTGCTTTTTCTGTTACTGATTTCTACTTTTATGGGTTTGTGGTCAGTAAAGATGCTTCATAATATTTCCATGTTTTGGATTCTATTAAGGCTTGCTTTGTGGCCTAATATGTGGCCTATTCTGGAAAATGTTCCATGTGAGTTGGAATAGAAAGTATACTTGGCTACTGCTGGGTGGAGTACTCTGTATATGTCTATGGGATCAAGTTGGTTGCTTGTGGCATTCGGATCTTCCGTGTCTTTATGGAGCTTCTTTCTGGATTTCCTGTCCTTCACCGAAAGTGGTTTGTTGAAGTCTCCTACTACTATTGTGGAGCTGTCTATTTCTCTGATCAATGCTGTTAGAATTTATTTTATGTATTTTGGAGCCCTGCCTTTGAGTGTGTAAATATTTATTATGGTTGTGTCCTCCTGGAGTACTGTCCCTCGATCATTATATATTGTCCTTCTTTATACTTTGTGGTAGATTTTACTTTAAAGTCTATTATTTCAGTGATTAATATTGCCACTTCTGTTCTTTTTTGATTGTTGTTTGCTTGATATATTTTTTTCCATCCTTTGAGTTTTAGTTTGTTTGTGTCTTTGAGTTTAAGGTATGTCTCTTATAGCCGGCATATAGACAAATCATGTTCTTTTAATCCATTCTGCCACTCTCTGTCTCTTTACTGGTGCATTTAATCCATTTACATTCATGGTAGTTATTGATAGGTATGAGTGCAGTGCTGTCATTTGATGTCTTTTATTTCGTGTTGTTGACAGTTTTTTTTGTTGTTGTTCCATTTAATTTTCTGCCTTGAGTCATTTTTTTTATGTATTTTCTTTTCATTGTTGTTGATTTTGTATTTGCTGAGTATTTTTTATTTTGTTTTGTTTTTTTATTTTGATGTGTAGGATTGTTAGTTTCCTTTATGGTTACCATAATATTTACCTCTATTTTTCTAAGTTTAAACCGATCTTTTATTTCTTGATATTTTCTTGACTTCCTCTTCATACAAAAGTTCTAGGACTACTTTATTTAGTCTTTTTTTTTTTTTAATTTTAATGTTGTCATCTTTTACATATTGACATCTCTGTTCCCCTATTTTCAGTGTTTTAGTTTTGATTTATTTTTGCGACTTTCCCATCTGGGTTGATATCTCGTTGTTCTGTTCTGTGTTCTAGCCTTGGGTTGTTATCTGATGTTATTGATTTTCTAACTGGAGGGTTCCTTTTGGTATTTCCTATAATTTTGGTTTGGCTTTTGCAAATTCCCTAAACTTGTTTATCTGGAAATGCCCTAAATTTGCCATCATATTTGAGAGACGGGTTTGCTGGATATATAACTGCTGGCTGGCATTTTTTTTTTTCTTCAATGCTTTATATACATCATCCTATTGCCTTATTGCTTGCATGGTTTCTGCTGAGTAGTCACAGCTTAGTCTTATTGACTCTCCTTTGTAGATCACTTTTCATTTATCCCTGGCCACTCTTAAGAATCTTTTTTTTTTTTTTCCTTTGCTTTTGGCAAGGTTGATTATGACATGTCTTGGTGACTTTCTTTTGGGATCTACCCTGTGTGGGGTTTGATGAACTTCTTAGGTAGGTATCTTCTTGTCTTTCATGATACAAGGGAAGTTTTCTGCCAACAATTTACCAACAATTCCCTCTGTATTTTCTGCTGTTCCTCCCATTCTGGTACTCCAATCATTCATAGGTTATTCCTCTCGATAGAGTCCTGCAAAATTCTTATTTTTTTTTTTCTTTTTTTAATTCTTTTATCTGATTTTTTTTCTCAAATAAATTGTCCAACAGCTTTATCTTTGGTCTCCCTAATTCTGACTTCCATTGCCTAAATTCTTTTCCTATGACTTTCTATTGAGTTGCCTGATCCTGAAATTTCATTGTTAATCTTTTGGATTTCCATTTGCTGTCTCTCTATGGGTTCTTGATGCCTCTGAATTGTGGTGTTGGCAAAGAATATTGAATATGCCATGGACTTCCAAAAGAATGAACAAATCTGTCTTAGGAGAAGTACAGCCAGAATGCTCCTTGGTAGCAAGGATGGTAAGACTGCATCTCACATACTTTGGACAAGCTGTCAGGAGGGATCAGTCCTTGGAGAAGGATATCATGCTTGTGAAGTAGAAGGTCAACAAAAAAGAGGAAGACCCTCAACGAGACAGACTGTTAAAGTGGCTGCAGCAATGGGGTTGGGCATAGCACCGATAGTGAGAATGGTGCAGGACCAAGCAGTGTTTTGTTTTGTTGTGCATAAGGTCGCTATGAGTTGTAACCACCTCAACAGCACATGACAACAACTACATGGATTCTTGTAGCCTTTTAAATTTGTTATTATGATCCTGTATAACTTTCTGAAGTTTCTATGTTGCTTTGTCTGTTTTCCTTGGTTTGATCTGCATTTTTTGGGTCCCCTTCCTGATCCCTTGAAGAGCTCTGTATATTAACCTTTTGAATTCTACTGTCGGTAATTCCAAGCCTTCTCTTCCTCTGGGAGGTTTTTTGAGTCTTTGTTTTGGTCACTTGCTGAAGCCATCATGGTCTGCCGTTTTAGGTGAGTTGATATTGACTGTTGTCTCTGAGCCATTGATAAGCTATTATATTTATTTATTTTATGTTTGCTTACTCTGTCCTGGAAACCCTGCTGGTATACTGGTTAAGTGCTATGGTTGCTAACCAAAATGTCAGCTGTTCAAATCCCCCAAGCACTGCTTGGAAACTCTATGGTTCAGTTCTGTTCTGTCCTATAGGGTTGCTATGATTTGGAATTGACTCACAGCAACGGGTTTGGTTTTTGGTTTTACTATGTCCTAGATTCTTGTTTAGTATTCTTTTGATATGCCCAAATAGGCTCGCTGTGTGAGCTACTTTGATTATTGGTGTTTTTGAAGCTCTCACATCCTGTCTCCAGGTGGATAGAGTCCATTTACTTTTCTTGTGTGGATTCAGCTCAAGTGTCCAAGTCATCAGTCAGCAAGTGTGTGGTGCAGGCTCTCACCTACAATCCAAGATATGCAGGCCTACATAGGAGTGGCTGGAGCAGGAACAGGTATCTGGCTGCAGTAGGGGTTATGTGTTGAGCAAGGTAGGGGGCTGATGGCTGCCCCTGAGTGTCTGGGTGAAAGACATGTCCCTGTTTCCTAGAGTGCATAGGTGGGTGGATTTTGCAGCCAGACTTTGGTCACCCAATGCTGTTGGCTGTAAGGACTGGGAGATACCACTTCTTGGACCCCTATCTTGGGTGGCTAGGTGAAGTGGGTGGAACCATCATTCCTCAGGCCCCTGATGTGGGTAGATGAGGACCCTGCTTGATGGGTAGGACTGTATCAAATGTCACAAATCTGCCACTCCCTCTTAGCTGTTGCAGTGGAAAATAGGCTTCAGATAGGTACCTTGTTGTACTATGCTAATGAGGGCCTACATTGTTGAAATGGGCCCATAAAGGCCTAGGAAGGGGTGAAATCCATTCAGAGCCTGTGAACCAATGATACAGTATGCTTGTGCCTAGGCAAAGGGGCTGTGCCTACTGTGAGGTCCTGGCTTAGGAGTGCTGGCAGTTTATTTTTTCCTTTTTGTTGATTTGTTCCCTTTCCAAAATTGGGAGAATGGCTCAAAGTGTGCGACAAATCCTACTTCTAGCCCAGGCAGTGTGCCAATCACTGAAGCCAGACTGGGACCAGGGCAGAGTGGGGAGGGAGTGGGTGAATAGGAGACAGGTACTTCCCAGAGAGGGAAGATTTTTTTTTCTCCCAAGTGGTAGTTTAGGCGCTTGCACTTAACTTTTGCAGATTCAGCGTCACTTCTCCCTAGTTCCAAAGGCTTGTGCAGACTCTTTGCAGCTCCGTTTCTCCCAGTGTGGAAAATGCATCCCAAGCACTGCTGCTTGCCTCAGCCAGTGCACACCTGCAAACCCAGTCTGCATGGTGCCAGCCAGGTCAGATCTGGCAAATCCTCACTGGATATGAACTGTCTCTCCCTACCCCTGCTGCTCAGTCCGACTCCTGAACTTTGTCTTTGATGTTCAGAGCTCCTAGATTGTCATATATAATCAATCACTTTTTTCTGGTCTCTGTTGTAAGAGGGGTGACAGGAAGTGTCTGAGTGCTCGGCCATCTTGGCCCCACCTAACACCAACAGTTTTGATAATTATTTACTTATTGAAGCACTAAAGAGATTGAAAGGGGCACTTTTGGCACAATTGGTAAGTTCTTGGCTGCTAACCAAAAGGTCTCCAGGGCAAAAAGGCCTAGCAATCTGCTCCTCTAAAAATTACAGCCTAGTAAACCCTATGGGGCAATTCTAGTCTCTCGTTTAACTTTGCTATGAGTCAGAATTGATTCAATGGTGTACAACAACAAAGTGATTGAGAATATAGATTTATTTTTACTTCTTTAAATGTATTGACTGAATACAAGATAAAATGGACACTGATAAGGAGACTGACAGATTATGTATTTTCGCAGATTTATAATCAGAAAGAAAAGGAAAAAAAATCAGGAAAGGGATCAAATAACCAGTTTTGTTTAAATATTTTATTCTAGAAGGGAATTATCTTTCTTCGTTTAAATCATTCCAATGAATGGTACCACAGGTTTAAAAAAAAAAATTAACAAAAATATTCTTGTTATTGCCTTTTGGGCTTAACAAAAATGTGTAAAAATCTCCGTGTTCATATGTTTTTACAGGCTCTTTCCAGGATATCGAGCACTATATCTAGCACCCAGAACAGACTTCTGTGACTGTGATGCAGACAATAAGAAAACTGATTTTACATCTACACAATGAAATGACTAGAGAAATAACTATGATTAAAGGAAGCATTGACTATAAAATTGCTACTTTAAAAATTTTAGTAATATTAATTGAGCAAACTGAATTTTTTAAACAAGTCTTATAAATCTTAAAACTTTTGAGTTCATCTAATTAAAAAAAATATATTAACGACTTTCAATATTATCACAGTATCCGTATGTACCTATGATATCACAGAAGTTAGTTCATGGGTATTTTTAGAATTCTCTTCAAAACCCCAAACCAGGGAGTAGTTATTTGGTCTCCTTGGGATTCTGTTTGCCTTGGGGCAAAAGAAGGATGTATAAAATTTAGAGGTGGACAAATCCATCTCAATCTTTATTCATCAGGGTAGTAGACAATTTCTATCAAGAACTCTTGGAATATCAGGTTTTTCTAATTACTTACTGAGTTTTAATGAATCTCTAATAGAAGGTATCAGCAATATGATACCTTCTGTGATACCTTTGATACCTTCTATTAGAGGTTTTGAATAGAAGGTATCTCTGAAGATTTTTAAAAAATACCCTAAGTGAATTGATGATTCTTTAGTTTGAACATTATACTGTGTGTGTTCTCACGTTCACACTAACGTGCCTCATTATTTTCAAAGTCTGGCCATTTGAAAAAAACATTACAGTATTTAACTGATATTATTCATTGGAAGTGATATACATGCCTGTTTCTTCCAATGAATTCAATTTAATAAAATACATTGCATGCATTTGCATGCATATGCTGGACAAAACTCTGGTTTAGACAGAATGCATAAAATAACTTGCACTCAATGAGCTTACCATCTTGTATGAGCAGTAAAGTAAGTGCCCAAGTAATTGCAATAAAATGGAAAAAGCGGTAGTGCTCAAATAATATTCTAAAATAACTTATTGAGAACGGAAAACTATTTTCTGGAAGAATTTCAGAAGATTTCATGTAAAAAAATGATAATCTGGCCTTTTTTTATTTTTAACAGACATTAAACCAAAAAAAAAAAAACCCAGTGCCATCAAGTTGATTCCAACTCATAGTGACCCTATAGTTAACAGACATTATTTAGGGATAATTTACATATTTACATACAATAAAACTTACAAACAGCAAGTGTACAGCTGGGTGACATTTTATATATTTATAGAAATGCTCCATGTCATCACCAATCAAATCAAAGTACAGAACATATCCATCATGCTTATGGCCCGTTCCAATTACTGACATTCACGCCCAGAGATAACCACTGTTTTGACATTTATTATAGATTCATTTTGCCCACCCTTGACTTGGTACGAAAGAAATCATACCATTCAGTACGTACATGTCCGCATCTGACTTCTTTCACTTGATGTGTTGTGTCTGAGATTCTTCCTTATAGCTGTATGTATACGCAATTCTTTCTTCTGATTGCTGAATAGTGTTCTGTTATATTCTCCAGTTGATGGACACTTGATTTTTCTTCCAGTTTGGGACTACTAGGAAAGAAATTTTTGTTAATATTCTTATACAAATATAATTGTGGGCATAAGTATTTAAGCATATTCTTGGGAGAAGAACTGCTGAGTCATACAGTCAGACCAGACCAGACCCATTGCTGTTGAGTCAATTCTGACTCATAGTGACCCTGCAGGACAGAGTAGAACTGCCCCATGTGGTTTTCAAGGAGCGTCTGGTGGATTAGAACTACAGATCTTTTAGTTAGCAGCTGTAGCTCTTAACCACTACGCCACCAGGGTTTCCAAGTCATAGAGTAGGTGTATATAAATAGTTTTCCATAGTGGTTGATTCAACCACTTTAGACATCCTCCAAAAATATCTGAGAATTCTGGTGGCTCACACTATGCCAGCACTTAGCATTACTGGTCTTTTTCATGTTCACCTTTAAAAAATACTTGTATAATCATATTTCCTTGTGATTTTAACCTGCTCTGTTATGATGATTATGATGTTGAGCATCTTTTCATATCCTTACAGATCTTGCAGATACCTTCTTTTGTGAAAGGCTTATGAGACAAACAGGGTTAAGAGCATGATATTGAAAAATTTTGTCAGAAACACACAAAAATAATAACATTAAAAGGACAGCACTATGTTACACATATTAGATTCTTAAGAAATGCACATATAGTGCAATAAACAGGACACTTTTCCTTGAAAAAGACCAGCAGTTTGCTTGGGGAAGTGGATATCAAAAGGATTGCAGCCCACGATTACTATGAACAGGTAGAAGGACAGTTATCTACAATATGATGACAACACACAGTGAACTGAGATAGCTGATAGGTGTTTAAGTCTGGGTGTTTGTTTTGTGTATTTCTGTGTAGCTAGGCTTAGCTCAGTACAGTTTTCCTGTTTTCAGGTAGTATTTCTTGCTGATGAAAATGCACACAACCAAAGACAAAATTTGTGTTATGCTCATGTTATTCTCTAATGTATCAAGTGTATTGGAACAAATTCATATTTTCAAGACAAATGCTAGAACGGAACTAAATATATAACCTTTTGAAAATAATTCCTGAGATTTCTGGTGATAAAAATATCATGCTAATTGAATCAACAAATGTAAAAATTTTGAATACTTAGATTAATGGTTGGCAAACTTTATCTGTAAAGGACCAAATAATAAATATTTTCAATTTTGTGGGCCCTAACGTGTCTGTGGTAACTACTCAAATCTGTTCATAGTAGTGCAAAAGCAGCTACAGACAATAGGAAAACTAATGAGCATGGCTGTGTTCCAATGAAATTTTGTTTATAAACATCAGCTTCTTAATTTTATATTTTATAGAAGATTATCTCTTTGGCAAGTATTAATAAACTTGCATTTTTTAAAACAGAGTTAAAGAGAAGGTATAAAAGGGATGGATGTTGCTGAAGCAAGTCATTTATACCTATTCATAAACCCAGAAAAACTTTGCTGAAGGCCACTGTTGTCAATTCCGACTCCTTGCGACCCTATGGGACAGAGTAGAACTGCCTCATTGAGTTTCTAAGGCTGTAAATTTTTATAGAAGCAGGCTGCCACATCTTTCTCCCAAAGAGTAGCTGGTGAATTTGAATCACAGACCTTTTGGTTACCAGCTGAGACCTTAACCTCTGTGCTGCCAGGGCTCCTTTAAGCTTTGCTAACCTGCTAAAGTGTTTATGTGTGACAGAGAGTTTGCAATGTATCTCTCTGGTTTTCTTAGTTGTTGTTGTTATTGCTGTTAGTTGCCATGGAGTCAGTTCCAACTCATAACAGCCTGTGTGTGCAGAGAAGAACTGCTCCACAGTGTTTTCAAGGCTTTGATCTTTCAGAAGGAGATCACCAGGCCTTACTTCCCAGACATACCTGGGTAGGTTTGAACCACAAGCTTTTTGGTTAGTAGTGCAGTGCATAACCATTTGTACCACCTAGGGACCCATTCCTGAGAAACTAGACTTGGCTTTGTGATTATTTGTCAAAATTTATAATTAATAGGAGTGGTTTAGACTACAGTGGGAGCGATATTAACGGAAATATATAACTATGTATATAAGGTAATAAAGTAAGTTTTAAAATTTTTTTCAAGACAATAAGGGAGAAGTTTTTACCTAAAATAAAGTCTCAACTTGCTCAGAGTATAAGAGTACAGTAAAGAACAAAACTTGGGTGATTTATCAAGTTCTGAAGAATTCAGAGAAATTTAATTTTATTTCTCTTGATTTGTAATACCTCAATCTGAAAAAGGCTATGAAATATGTTAAAAATTTGGTAATATTTGTTCAAATTTATGGGGTTATTCACAAGATAATTATGTAAAAAAAAAAAAAGAAGAATTGGAGGGGAAACTCATGAAACATTTATTGCCAGGTACTATGTTAACTCAAATCTAGAATTTGCCTTTCTCTTAAAAAAATAGTAAATTGGTCTTACAAATCTCAGCAAGACACACTGAAAGATATTTTTTGTATTCTGCATAATACGCCACTATCACAGAGATTCCAAGTCTCACCGAGTTTTCTTTGTTTTGTGTTTTTTTTATTACAAAATCTAATAATGAATTGAAAAAATAACAATAACAAAGGTCTACCCTTTATGAAAGTATGAATGTTCCTTACACTAATATTGACATCTTCTATGTTTATTTTAAAATATGTTCCTCCATGCATTGGTCAGTTTGTTGTACTCTGGGGCTTGGGTGTTGCTGGATGCTGGAAGCTATGCTACCAGTATTCAAATACCACCTGGGTCGCTCATGGTGGACATGTTTCAGCTGAGCTCCCAGACTAAGACAGACTAGGAAGAAGGACCTGGCCATCCATTTCTGAAAAAAGTTAAACACTGAGAACCTTGTGAATAACAGTGGAAAAGTGTCTGGTATAGTACCAGAAGATGAGCTCCTCAGGTTGGAAGGCACTCAAAAGACAACTGGGAAAGAGTTGCCTCCTCAACGTAGAGTTGAACTTATTGACCTGGATGGGGTCAAGCTTTTTGCTGATGTGGCACAACTCAAAATGAGAAAAAACAGCTGCAAACATTCAGAACCTGCAATGTGCAAAGTATGAATCTAGGAAAATTGGAAATTGTCAAAAGTGAAACGGAATGCATAAACATCCATATCCTAGGCATTAGTGAGCGGAAATGGACTGTATTGGCCATTTTGAATCAGAGAATCATATGGTCTACTAGGCCAGGCATGACCCCTTGAAGAGGAAGGGCTTTGCATTCATCATTAAAAAGAACATTTCAAGGTCTATCCTGAAGTACAATGCTGTCAGTGATAGGATAATATCTATATGCCTACAAGGAAAACCAGTTAATATGACTATTATTTAAATTTACACACCAACCACTAAGGCCAAACACGGAGAAACTGAATGTTTTTACCAACTTCTGCAGTCTGAAATTGATTGAACATGAAATCAGGATGCATTGATAATTACTGCTGATTGGAATGTGAGAGTTGGAAACAAAGAAGGATTAGTAGTTGGAAAACATGGTCTTGTGTCCTACAAGGTTACTATGAGTAGGAATCTACCGGAAGACAGTGTTTTTTTTTTTTTTCCTTGTTTAATATAGGATGTATATTTTTCTGCATGTTTGGAAGATTTTAATGTTTAGTTAACATTCCAAATGTCATATATATTACAATAGAGTACAGTGGAGAAGATAAAATAAAAATAGGTAGTTTTTAATACCAGTTTATTTGATAACTAAGTGCCCTTTATTACTTCAACTCTTGGTGTGTTAATTGCTTCCCTTACCCTTCTTACAGTGATACATGATTTAAGGACTAAAGGAGATACTTGCAGAAGCACCTAAAGGAATATATTCAATATATGTAGAAGGTGCTACTTATGATCATACTACTTCCTGCTATTGACAACTGGATATTTTCTAAATTACAAATTATATACCATCCTTCATGGTTGATACTATGCTGCTTTCAGGGGTATGTTTTCTGTTTAACTCAAGGTCAGCCATTTGAATGGATCAGCTTCCTACTGATATAACTTTTTCATAAATAAATAACCTCCCTCAGTATTCCAGAGCTAGGAATGTAATTTTCTAATGTAACATTTTTTTCTCTTGTATTTTCTCCTTTCTTCCTTAATCCACCTAAACTCTGAGCAAACTTTAAAAAGCTTACAGGTGTATCAGGAAAAAGGTGTCATTTTATCAGGTTTGGAATTAAGTTGTTGTAACAAGAGGAAATGAACAATGAAGTAGAAATCAAACTCATTGTTAATTACCAAATCTTTTCAAATCTGCATAAAATTATTCATTAGTTTAGTGATCAGTTTTGATGTTTGTTGGTTTCATTTCACCTGGGAGCATGGTAAAAGTGCAAAATTAGTATGTGTTGAATCCTCAAATTGAGTTTAAAGATGTAAGAATTCAGTAAATTATTCCTAGTGTAATGAGGATATTCTGCAAGGAGAAAATGCAAATATGTCTTTGAATCTCTAGTACGTAGATTAAAAAAAAGCACGTCAATATTACATGCAGCACCTTTTAGGATACAGGACATTTGTAGCTCAAGCCATTCATATAAGAGGGCATGGGGGTTTCTCAACAATTTGCTTAGCAGTCTGATATCATCTCTTCCACTTTTAAGCGTATTGTCAAAAGAAATTCAGCGTAAATTAGCTCTATGATAGCAGGTAAATCACTATGACTCATAGTCTAACAAGTTTCACAAAGAACATTTTTAAATGTCATTAAAAGCCCCTGATTGAAGAATTTAAAAAGTCTGGGGCCTAGAGTTCCACATTTCATTGCATTGCTTTTTGCTTTTCTGAGCTAATACAACAGTTTTCCTTTATACAGGCATCCATTTATTGACTAAGAAAAAAATAATTGAACAAGCTTTGCAATTTCAGATTCTTACCTATGTGCTGAAGTTACAAGGGTCTCTGACCTCGAGGAGCTTATGGCCCAGTGGGGAAGTTAGAAATTCAAGTCAACAATTATGATACATGAAACAGACGCTAAAATGGAAAGATGGGCTGTGTCCTGTGGGACTGCAAAGCAAATTTAACTGGCAAAGCAAATTATTAAGGGCTTGGAGGTCAATGTTATTTTAGCATAGTGTAAAGTTTAAAATGGTTAAGAAGCCCAGCCCACTGATGTAAGTAACATTGTATTTCTACATTTAGGTACAATGGTAAACAATGGTGAATGTTTAATAATGAGTGAGTGGCCTTTTTGCGTGGCTACTAAAAAAAAAAAAAACCTTTTTTTTTTTTAGCTACTAAAGCACGGTCTATTTACTTACCTGCTGTAAAAAATCTTAGTTGTCCCCTTCAAATGCGGCATTTCTCTCCTGCTCTCCCGTGGTTGATTTATAACCTTCTGAGAGTACAAGCTCTCTGCAGCAAAATCTTCCAAGGAGAAGATGGCTATCTAATGCCATTCTTTGCTTTTCTAAAGTATTCCACAGCTCTCAGCACCCTCTGAACTCTTCATTCAGTATTCCTGTCCTTCACTGAGGATTAATTCTGCTCTTAGACCAAAAGTAGGCAGGGTTCTTGTTCTTATATACTACAGTGCTGGTGCCAACCTGTAAGTCACAAACTCAAGCTTTATTCTCTTTGTCTTGCATAGATTAATTTACTCTAGGAACATATAGCACACAAATCGGTCTCTATCACTTACTTTTAGTGCTGGATGAATACATAGGAGTGAATTAAAGTTACAGTATCATTTGCAACCAAAGACAGGACAGCCTATACACCAAAGTGCATTGCAGCATTATTCACAATAGCAAGAATGTGGAAACAACCCAAGTGTCTAGCAACAGACGAATGGATAAAAAACAAAATGTGGCGTGTCCATATACAATGGAATAGTATCCAGTCATTAGAAGGAATGAAGTTTGAATACATGCTACAATGTAGACGAACCTTAAAACCATTATACTAGGTGAAATAAGCCAGACACAAAGTACAAACGTTGGATGATTCCTTGTATATGAAACATCTAGAACAGGTAAAAACGTAGAGACTAAAGTGGTTTCAGCTTACTAGGCACTGGAAAAAGGGAGGGTTGCTGCTTAATGAATAATGAGTTTGGGATGATAAAGAGGTTTTGGAAACAGCGGTGATGAAAAAACAACAGGATATTTGCTTCATCATGTTACTTTTTCAAGACTGAAGCAGATGATTAAATGGAACTAATTGTAGAATTGTATTTTAATTCCAAAGAAAAGAGGTGGGGTGATTTATTTGTAATCTTCTTACCTAAAGTCCCAGAAAAATGTTTAGCATTAGCATCAAATGCTTTTATATTAAATAGAAAAAAAGCATATTTTATGGGATGTTGCATCAGTAGATTAGAGTCTACAATATAAAAACATGACTAAAATACATTCATTGCAAATAAACATGGAAGAAACAACTAAAAGAGCTATTTGAATGTGACCAGGAAGTCCATAGAATTTTCTGTGTGTCATCCCTTGCGGTCTTCAGAAGGAAAATTGTGGCAAGTATAAGGGCCCTGAAGTGTAAAAAGGAAAAAAAAGACCATCTAATGTAAGTCCTGTTATAGCAACATAAACGCATAAAGCCCAGGTCAATGGTTAAAATAAATAAAGCCGTGAGAGAGGCAGAAACTAGAGTCAATAAAACACCGAAGAGGTAGAAATTGATGCTGCATGTTGGGCGAAAGCTGGGCAAGTAGAAGCATATTTACTCCACTCTTCACTGAAATTCCCTGAAGATAATAAAAGTAACAGAATCTACATTTAAAAAATGGACAAAAATACAAAAGGGTTCCTTAAAAAGTGGGACAAACATAAAAAACTCTTTTGGCTACAAAATTGCAATTCTATGAGGATCAAATTATCTCTAAATTATTTTTAAATTTTATGCTATTGTTATAAACATTTAAAGTAGATTTGTAACTATCTTTGAAATTTGACAAAATGATTCTTATATTTCATCTGGAAAAAAAAGAAAAGATGAGAGAAAAAAATCTGAAAAAGATTAAGGAATAGAGTAACAGTCATAAATAAAGTAAAAATTTACATTACTACAAACAATATGGCATAGGCAAAGAAATAACCAGAAACATAAATTTAAAATTTTTAAAAAGGAGGGTATCCAAATTTACATGGAAACTTAGTGTCTGATAAAGGCAGCATTCTAGTAAGTAGAGAAAATATGCATTATTCATTACAATATTGGGGAAAACTTAATAACCAGGAAACAATATCAATTCCCTTACAATAAATAATATTTAAGGCAAATCACAAAATTAAATTTATAAAGCAAAAGAAACAAGCAAGCAAATAACTTTGCTCCAAGTAGTAAACAGAGAAATCCTTTTAAAGTAAAGGAGAAACACCAACTTATAAATACAATTTAAGTATCCATTAGAGTCCCTGAGTAGCACAAAGGTCTAATACATTCAGCTGCTAACTAAAAGTTTGGAGGCTTGAGTCCACCCAGAGGTACCTTGAAAGAAAGGCTTGTGGTTTACTTCCAAAAAATGAGCCATTGCCAACCCTATGGACCACAGTTCTACTCTGAAGTCGTAATCCAACTGAGAGCAGTTGGTAGTTATCCATTAAGTTTCTTTGGTCTGGGAACGTCAGGAAACTGACTCTAACATATTGAAGCAAAAAATAAGATATTTTGGGATAACTTATTTGTTTTTTTTTTTTTTTCCTTTTATTTGAAAGAAAAGCTGTGCAGTCAAGGCACTGAGTTAAAAGGTAAGAGAGAAAAGATTTGAGTACATTTTGGGCACTGTCATTCACATGACTCAGTTGCAATAATTTTGAGTTTTAACATTTAAATTTTATAATTTTGCAGAGAATATGTAAATGACCCAGTCTCAGTGAAGTGCCTTTCATTGGAAAACAGCTACAGTTGGTTCAGAGTCCTCTAGACACTGACAGTCCTTCCCATGAACTCATACCCTGGTGAGCCAGGTTTCACCGTGGCATCTCTCATAACTACAAGTTTTAAATCACCAGTAGAGCAAACAAATATAACAAAAAATCAAAAGGAAAGAAGGGAAAATTTTGCAACAAATATGATAAAGACTAAGTTTCCATTTTTAAGAGACAAAACATAAACGATATTTTTAAAAAGCCATGAAGGGAAGAATATCAAAATTGATGAAAACAGAAACTCTGGAGTCACAACAGCTCAGGTACAAACCTCCATATTACTATATGCGTGTGAGCTGACGCAGTTGTTTTTTTTTTTTTTTTTTCCCTCAAACCATCCATTTCTTCATCTGAGTAATACAGATAAAATGGAACCCACCTAGTGGTTTGCATGTTAGATGAAATAATAATTACTGTAGGACAGCGAAAAAGAGCAAGACCCACAATAAGATGGATTGACACAGTGGCTGCAACAATGGGCTTAAGCATTGTGAGGATGGTGCAGGACCGGGCAGTGTTGTGAGCTGTTGTTCATAGGGTCACTGTGAGTTGGAGCTGACTTGACAGCACCTAGCAACAGCAACAAACCACCCAGACCCAGTGCTCCAAGCACTTAATAAAGAAAAGACATACTTCTTTTGATAAATATCATTAATCCACTAGAAATATACATAACAGTTTATATATATATATAACTGTTTATAGATAAATATGTATACATGGTAAAACCTATAGAAAGATATCTCAACCTTATTTATATTTAAAAGGATGCAATTTTAAATGATAGAGAAGTTTCATTTGACTATCAAATTGGTAAAGTCAAATAATACCAAGTATTGTTGAGGGTTTTCAATTGACCAAAAATTGCTATGCACATTTTTGAAGGCAGTTTATTGATAACATTCAAATAAAAAAAGGACATGATACACCTTTATTTTGGACACAGAAGCAACAAGCACTCCCTACTGGACCCCGGAGCCTGCTTTCTTTTTCATCTTTCAGCAAATCTTGGGCTTCCCCAAGTCTCCTGCCGGCATGTGATCATCTCCTAGGGTCAGAGGCACAAGACCATGGCAAGTGTACAGTAAGCTTGCCATCCACCAGCATCTAGCTGGTTATATGTCCAGGTTTGCAAAACCAAACTCTATCAAAAAATGGAAACCCTGTTGGCATATTGTTAAGAGTTTGGCTGCTAACCAAAAGGTTAGCAGTTAGAATCCACCAGGTGCTTCTTGGAAACCCTGTGGGGCAGCTTTACTCTGTCCTAGAGGGTCGCTATGAGTCGGAATCAAATGACAGCAATGAGTTTGGTTTTCCTGGTTATCAACAAGTGATACTGAGGTCTACAATTATATAGGGGTTGATGCATATTTGGCTTCCGATCCCTGAGCTGGACATGTAGCTTTGTCAAGAAACCACGAATTGGATGAGTTTAGATATTTCCAACCATTCATAAATCCTTGATTTAGAGGCCCATTTGTCTCAGGGTTTTCGACTGCCGATGAAAACATATAAAAGAAAAATAAATTTTTTTTTTCTTTTATGAATGAAAACACATAGAAGAGATAAATGGTTAATACTCCAAACCTCTAAATAAATACATTATTATACATTCATTCCACAGATAAATTCACACAAATGCCTGAATGTATAAACCTAATCTTTCTTCCAACACTGTAGTAATAATAAAGAAAGAAAAAAACAAACAATGTTTCTTATTCAGGAACTGATTAAATTATGATATAATTATGATGATGCAGTGGTTGAGAGCTCAGCTGCAAACCAAAAAGGCCAGCCGTTCAAATCCGCCAGCCACTCCTTGGAAACCCTATGAGGCAGTTTTGCTCTGTCCTATAGGATCGCTGTGAGTTGGAATCAACTCAACAGCAATGGGTTATGTAACTATTAAAAAATGTAAATTGAGATGACTGGAAGTAACATGATCATTTACGTAACACATACATACACTCATACTAATCTAGTATGTTTGCTTCAGGGATCTCAGTTTAACTGCTATTCTTCAAATATCAGGTAAGTATTAGCAATGCCTGTGGTAGCAAATTCAAAATGAATAGGAAGTAGTGGTTATGTGTTGAGTTCAGGATACATGTCACAACTAAATTTATCCAAATTCAGTTTCTAAAAAATTACGATACCATATTGCACAAACAAAACATATCAGAGAGAGATTTGCCTCAAACTGCTGGTGGGTGAACTCAGATACAGATATTCACATTCATAGACTACTTCTAGAAGGCTGCAAGAGATAATTTTGCCAGAGATTAATAAGTTGGAGTGGTGCCAAAATGCTGAAAGGTGACCTTTATTTCATATTTCATACTCTTCTGTATACTTTTAATTTTTTTTTTTTTTTTTTTTTTTTACTGTTTTGTCGCTAGGTACCTTCAAATTATTCCATACTCATAGCAACCCTATGTACAACAGAATAATACATTTCCCAGTCCTGGGCTATCCTCACAATTGTTGTTATGCTTGAGCCCATTGTTGCAGCCACTGTGTCAATCCATCTCATTGAGGGACTTCCTCTTTTTTGCTGACCCTCTACTTAAGCAAGCATGATGTCTTTTTCCAGGGACTAGTCCCTCCTGATAACATTTCCAAACCACCTGAGACAAAGTCTCACCATCCTTGCTTCTAAGGAGCATTCTGGCTGCACTTCTGTCAAGGCAGATTTGTTCGTTCTTCTTGCAGTCCATGGTATCTTCAATATTCTTCATCAACACCATAATTCAAAACATGTCAATTCTTCTTCAGTCTTCCTTATTAATGTCCAGCTTTCACATGCATATGAATTGATTGAAAATACCATGGCTTGGGTCAGATGCAAATTAGTCCTCAAGGTCACATCTTTGTTTTTTAACACTTTAAAGAGACCTTTTGCAGAAGATTTGCCCAATGCAATGTGTCCTTTGATCTTTTGACTGCTGATTCCATGGGTGTTGATTGTGAATCCAAGTAAAATGAAATCGTTGACAACTTCAATATTTTCCGCTTTTATCATGATGTTGTTAATTGGTCCATTTGTGAGGATTTTTGTCTTCTTTAGGTTGAGATGTAATCCATACTGAAGGCTGGAGTCTTTGATTTTCATCAAAAAATACTTCAAGTCCTCTTTGATTTTGGTAAACAAGGTTGTATCCTCTGCATATCATAGGTAGTATTGAGTCTTTCTCCAATCCTGATGCCCCATTCTTCTTCATATAATCCAGCTTCTAGGATTATTTGTCCAACATACAAATTGAATAAGCATGGGGAAAGGATGCAACCCTGACACATACTTTTCCTGATTTTAAACCATGCAGTACCTCCTTCTTCTGTTCAAATGACTACCTCTTTGCCTATGTACAGGTTCATCATGAGCACAACTAAGTGTTATGGAATTCTCATTCTTCACGATTTTATCCATAACTTGTTATGATTCACCCAGTGGAATTCTTTTGCATAGAAAGTAAAACACAGGGAAACATCTTTCTAGTATTCTCTGCTTTCAGCCAAAATCCATCTGACTTCAGCAGTGATATCCCTGGTTCCAAGTCCTCATCTGAATCCAGCTTGAATTTCTAATAGTTCCCATCTGACGTACTTCTGCAACCACTTTTGAATGGTCTTCAGCAAAGTTTTACCTGTGTTTGATATTAATGATATTGTTTGATAATTTCCACATTCTATTGGATCATCTTTCTTTCGATGGCACAAATATGGATCTCTTCCAGTCAGAAAACTCTGGTGGCATAGTGGTTAATATCAAGGGAAAAGAAAAAGACTTAAAAGTCAGTTTTGCTTTCTTTTATTTTACTAAAAGAAATACATTTTTTTTAATAAAATGGAATTTTCTAGGAAAAAATTCTGTGGTCATAAACCTATATTTAAAAAAGTAGAAAAAAAATTGTTTGCCAATTCAAACTTCCAATATTACTAAATTTTAAAACCAGGTGAAATGTAGTCTCCTTTAGCTTCTCAAGAAGAACACAAAATGTTTTCTAGAAGAGGAATTCATTTCCTTAAGTTGAAATCATGAAATTCCACCTCCTGCTTTAGAGTGATTTCCACCTTATCACCTCCCCTGACCATCCCTATCCCACTTGGGTAGTTGTCAATCCCTAGAACAGTAGATAAGAGTCAGAATCGACTCAATGGCTATGGGTTTTTTGGGGTTTTAGAACAGTAGAAGAGCTCTGGTGGCGCCATGCTTAAGAGCTCAGTTGCTAAAGTATAGGTAAAAACCCTCCTTGCCCTTCACCGCTAATTATAAAAATAAAGACGTATATGAAAATTCAGGAAATCACTAGAAGTTTTGTTCCTCAGTATATTTATGTTTAAAAAAAAAAAGTATCTCGTGAGAAAAGCACAGCTCTACACTAAATGGCTTGCTTGGGGCCTTAAGGCTCACAATCTCTGAGCTGTTTAGTGGCCTGTGTCAAAAAAATTACTTGTTTCAGTCCAATTTCTCTCAATTCAATAACCCCTAAGCCTCTCAAAACAAAGTAAAGTTAAAATGATTTTCAATTGCTTTGGACTAGGATGTGTCAGGCAGTCACCCACATTTCATGGACATCAATAGAATAAAGCACTCACCCTTAAACCTTTCTCCTTTCCTCGTTAATCAAAATTCCAATGAGCTGATCTCTTCTTTAGTCTAGTCTAGAAGAGATTTATGAGAAATAGGATTTTTTCTGACTCATAACTTTGAGCTAAGTACTCTGGATATATACTCCAGAGAAAAACAACACAGCTAATCATCCTGTTTAAGTCTAAATAATACACACTTGATTAAGTCGCTTACTCCTAAAGTCCAGCAATCAAGAAGCTTGACAGAAATGAGAGCAAGGCTTTCTGTTTTGGACGTTATATTGGGGTGAATGGCTTTTCTCACAGTGGTTTATTTAGTCACACATTCTAATATAAGTTCATTGTGTCAGAGAGGTAGAATCACAGGGATTAACGATGGAAGATTTCACTTACTCAGCCGCCTGTCGTCACCTGTCAAATTTCTACCCGTTCATCACCTAGCCTGTCACACTTGACATAAGCTTCTGAAGGAATGGGCGAAGGGGAGGCAGGAGAGGCTGGATAAATGTCTTCATGATCATCTTTAGCAATGTCAGTAGCTCAGCACTCTCAGTATTTTCAACTTGCCTGTGACAGCTTTTCTACTCAGGCTGAAGCTGCATTCCAAATTGATATTTGTGGCGGCTTGGATTCTGGGCTAGAGCAATGCCTAAGGCAAGCCAAATTCTGCAGTTTGATACCAGTAAACAATATGATCTCTCTTTGTGTTTATGTGGGTGAGCTGGAGTGGAATGAGGGAAGGATAACTTCAAATGACAGTTGCCACAGGTGATTAATTTTTTTCTGTCTTTTACAGATTTACTCTGCCTAGTCTAATTTAAATTGGTGTTCATAATGATCCTTTCATTTTACATAAAAGAGGAAGAGACACTTTTACTCATGAAACAAATAAACAGGCAGGATGTCATACATGAAGATAATGCTCCTGACTCATCATAAATAAGGTGGGCTGTGAGGTCGTTTCCTCTTTATTGATACTTTCCCGACCAGCCCAGTTGTGACCAGGAGGGGCAATTCTTAGATACCTGCGTGGAAAAAAAGGGTGGGAGCCTGTGATGCTGCTAAGGTTAGGATGGAGAAAGGCAACACAGAGGTATGAGGAAAAGAGTCCAGGAGAGCCAGAAAGAACAGGAAATATACCCCAAGTCAACATTTCTAATTGCATTAAGGGAAAGTGACTTAATCTCACTATAGCTCAGTGAACGATGGGAAAATTGGCTGCTATTAAGGGACGTTGTGAGGATTTAATAGGACAATGTGCATGAAAGTGTTTTAAAATGTTTCAAAGCATTACTCAAATATCAGCTGAATATTATTAATTACATAATATGAAAGGAAAACTGACAATTGGTCTTGGGAATCAGAAAGAGAACAAAGTCTCACATTTGATTAACTTTCCTCTATATTTTATGGTCTAATTTTAGTCATCATTTAGGTTTCCATTTTGGGAAACATGGAAGTATAAACATGGAAGCAGCAGGATTCCATGTTTAAGTAAATATTTAAGTAATGCATATTTAAGGAAATTGGCAGCCTAGAAATGAGCAACTTTTTTAAGTAATTTTAGGCATCTCATGGGAAAATTACAACATAGAAATAAAGCGGTGCAATGCTAAATAAATCCTTTTAAATATAATGGCCTCTCAAATAACAATTCATTTTAACGGGCCACGGATTATCAAGTTGTTTCTTGACAATAAGCAAATAACTCACATTTTTTATTTCAGTGCAGAAGTATTCTTAGAATTTGTGATTGCAATGGAAAATATCAGGATTTTTCACTTTCTCATCGTTCAGTCAATAGTCGAGGGCTGTATGGTGATTACCTGACATACATTCAAACAAATGTGAGCTCCCGCATTGATCTATGGCTCTCTGGGGAGTGGTGCTCTCAGAAGCTCTGTTTCTGAATAACAAGGTGAGGGTGAGCCAATGCAAACTTCCTTTGAAAGAAAATGTCAGATCTACAATAAAAAAACAACAGAAATATCATAGCCTGCTTTAAAAGATGCATAGGGCTGCATTTCCTGAGTTTGTCCAATACACACACACCCTCAGAAAACCTGATAAGCATGCACATTCAAAATATTTATGAGACTACAAAATGTCCAATCAATTCTGAGGAAAAGAACAGAATTACCAAGAGTCTTCAATTAGTATCCAAAAAAATATTTTAAATTTGAAACTCAGCATTAAGCAATGATTGCTTGTCCTGACTGAGACAGTAACTCTCTGCCCTCTAAAGCCGTGCATGGTATTTATTCAACAGGCGGGAACCCACCAGGTAAAAAATCGACAGGAAATAAAACAGATTGATTTTTTTCCTAAAACAGTATCATTTTTATGTCTCATAACCTCTTAGCTAAACCAGTATTTTACCTTACTAATCACCTACTTCTATCATTTCCCTAGTCAATACTATCATACATACAATAGTCAGATTGTAATTTCCAAAACCCATCTCTAATCATGATTCTTTCATTCTCAAAACAATCAATGAATTCCCGTTGACACTATAATCACCCCTGAATCCCCATAAGGCACATTCTAACATGCCAGCAATGTTTTATCCTTATTTCCCATTGGTCTCTCCATATGTACTCTACATTCCAGTCAAATTAGAACCACCTATTTCCTTCCTAACCCTACCTGGGTTTTTCTTCTATGCTTAGCCTACTTTGCTTGGAATGTCCTCAGCTCTTCTTCCATCTCTTCCTGGTTGAAATCTCACATATCCTTCAAATTCTAAGTCAAAATTATAATCTTAGTTTATTGATTGAATACCATTTCTCAGCATTCCCAATTTCCTTTAAAATACCTAAGAAGACTCAAAACCATATGGCAGCCCTTAAAACGGAGCTCAATACTAGAAGCTAAACAGCAACCAAAATCTGAGAGCGATTTTTATTGGTTATAAGGTACATATGCAAACCTGAAATGCCATTCCATATTGACAATTAATGTTTGTTTGCTTGTTGTCATTTGAAAAACACCACCCTGCACAACCTTTGGGTAGCAAGAGTTTGTCCCAACCCCTCTGCCCATTCAACGTTGTTGTTGCTGTTAGTTTCCTTTGAGTCAATTCGGACTCATGGCGATCACATGTGTGCAGAGTAGAACTGCTCCATGGGGTTTTCAAGGCTGCGACCTTTCAGAAGCAGATTTCCAAACCTGTCTACTGAGGTGTCTCTGGGTGGTACAAACCACCAAGCATTCAGCTAATAGTCAAGTGCTTAACCATTTGCGCCACACAGGCAGTCCTCCCATCCAACTATAGATCCCTATTATTAAGACCCAGAGTCTTAACCTAGTGTCTCTCTACTTAATTCCATTAATGTTTTAAATGGTCAAAAAAGAGATTTTCAGTACACTTTACTTTCTTAAATAGACTATCATTCCCAGAAATTGTGGGGTTAGAAAGTAGGAGGAATTGGTGGTGAAAAAGAGGTTCTACAGCAGTGTAATCCAAGCAAAACATGGTTCAGGAGACAGGCTAGAGAAACAAGAATCTGGAATAATTTATCTGTGGATGAGCCAAGTTTTGTAATCTCTTGGGCAGAGCATCAGACAACAGAGTTTTGGAAAATAGGAAGAGATGTACATATTCCTTGACCAAGTATAAATACAGTAAGTAAATACCTGTTTAAAAATAAGGAAATTGGCCAGAAGATGTGCGTATTATTCTGCTTGTCATGCGTAGATCCTGTGTAGATCAGAGAAAAAGAAGCCTACCACACACCCAAGTGCAGGTGTCTGTGATCCTTTTACTTTTAACTGCATAACAAAAATAGACTACCTTTGTTTATGAGAACTAAGGACATTTTGTGAAAGGAATTGTCTGGAAAAAAAAAATTTTTTTTTCTATTTCTTCTTACTCTGTAGGTTTGCAATGTGCAGTATAATACAAAATTGATTCTTGTATTTGATAATGTGAAACTTAATACATTTCTGCTGAAATTATCTGACAACCCTCCCCAAGAGTATAGCAGATAGGGGGCTAAGGATGTGCCACATAACTTACATTTTGCATCCATTGTTCTGGATTTTTTTTTTTTTTTTTTTTCTTGCTTTCAGAATAGGCCAAAAGGAAAATATCTTTCTTGGAACTTTTGAAAAATTCTGACTATTCAGTAAATGACCTAATAATGTCTTTGTATATGCCTAGATCTGAGTTATAGGGATTGCCTGGAAATATTAGATCTAAAAATAAGCATTTGGATAGAAAACATTACATACAAGATTCTGTCCTAAAATGTACGAGTCAGTATGGATGATTAAGGTAATTCTCTCTAATTCAAATGAGGCTTTGGAATAAGTTGTTCTTAAAGAAATGAACCAATGGATTCCAATATCATTCCAAGAAAATTAATAGATTATCTAATAAAGGGAGAGCTCAATGAATACTAACAAACAACATACTAGTATAATAGGTAATGAGTCCCATAAAAAAAGGATATATATGTAAGCCATAAAAGGTAATCTATATAAACATTTGAAGGGGAGAATAAAAGCAAAAAAGCATGTCAACAAGAGCAACCAGTAGATGTAACTAGTGAGACTTACAGAAAAATCCATAAAATTACTTACCAAAATGTATTAAAAATTTAAAAACCATGGGATTTGGGGAACTGTTTTGTCATGGATACAAAACTGGCTTAGAGACAAGAGGAAAGGTTAGGGATAAGTAGGCTCTTTTCTAAATAAGGAAGTGTAAACACCAGAGCTCCGTAGGGCGCAGTGGCAGCATATGCCTTATTTAACATTTTTATAAATGATTTAGCAGGAGTACATAAGGGGATCTCAAAGTTTGTGGAAGGCTTTCCTGGGTAATGCAAAGGCTTGTGGGAACTAAGAGCTCAGGAATATTTTGTAATTTGCATTATAAGTAGAAAATTAATTTTAATTTGGGGTAGTTTATTAAAAAAAAAATCTAAATCATATGCAGAGGATGTTCAATTTGGAAATACCAGTTTTCACAAGGCCATGAACCTTGGAATTACTATAAGCCACATCCTTCAAAACATCAGGAACGAGGGAATATTTTATTCAAATATAACAATCCAATGTTCATCATCATTAAGCAAACTCTTTGGAAAATATTAAAATACTATCTTTCGTTTACACTATACCTGAAGCCATATATATATGTATATACATAGCACAGAATCTCCAAAGAAAACTCATAATCAGGTAACTGAAATTCTTTACGAGATAATGAGGGAACTGCAAACTAATGTATCTTTGAAAATAAAAAAAGCAAATTCCCTCTGCTTAGGCTCTAAATCACATAGTGTCTTTCCTGCTCAGTCCCCACTTGGGTGGCCAGTCTTTATTTGCATGTTCAGTAGTTAATTTGCTCAGTATTTGATCTTTCCCATCAGCATCAGTATTTAAGCATATGTCGCTAGCTCATGTTGTAAAATTCAATGGATTTGTTTCTAGTTTATAAAGGATTATTGAGCATATGTTTGCCTCTGTTAGCCCCTGAAAATATTGGAAAATTGCTATAAAAGGACAAAAATATATGTTTTCTGTGTATATCCAGAACGTGAGTCTGGTTATAAGCAGAATAAAATTTTCGCAAATTTCTAGATGACAAAAAGCAAGCATATGAGTACTGTCAAAAATTAATGGGAACGATGAGGACCAAAATCTGTAAGTGCCCTACTGAAGTACAAAAGATAATAAGAGCCTCTTAAAAGCTTCTGAGAAGAAAAATAACAGTTCATTTATAAAGAAGAAGGTATCTGATTGGCATCAGAAATCAAATAAAAGATGTAGGATGCTGGAGGTTGGTGGCTCGATGACTTCAAATTCCTGACAATATAATAATTCTAAGGATAGATTTCTTTATCTAAATTATCAGTCAAGACTGAGAACATTGAAACCATAGATTACTTTGGGTAATATTGACATCTTCACAATATTTAATTTTACAATCTAGGACACAGAAAGTCCTGAATGCACTTCCATTTATTTGTTGTTGTTGTTAGGTGCCTTCGTTGTCAGGTCCTGTGCCATCCTCAAAATCATTGTTGTGTTTGGGTCCACTGTTGCAGCCATTGTGTGAATCCATCTCTTTGAAGGTCTTCCTTTTTCACTGATCCTCTGCTTTACTAAGCATGATGTCCTTCTCCAGGGACTGGTCACTCCTGATAACATATCCAAAGTATGAGAAACAAAGTTTTGCCATCCTTGCTTCCAAGGAGCTTGGCTGTACTTCTTCCAAGACAGGTTTATTCATTCTTCTAGCAGTTCATGGTATATTTAGTATTCTTCACCAACACCATAATTCAAAGGCATCAATTCTTCCTTAGTTATCCTTATTCACTGTCCAGCTTTCACATGCATATGAAGCAAATGAAAACACTACAGCTTGGATCAGGTGCACCTTAGTCCTTGAAGTGACATCTTTGTTTTTTAACACCTTAAAGAGGTCTTTCGCAGCAGATTAGCCCAATGCAACGCATCTTTTAATTCTCAATTGCTTTTTCCAAGGGCAGTGATTGTGGATCCAAGCAAAATGAAAGCCTTGACAAGTTCAATATTTTCTCTGTTTATCATGATGTTGCTCATTGGTCCAGTTGTGAGGATTTTTGTTTTATGTTGAGGTGTAATACATACTAAAGGTTGTGGTCTTTGATCTTGATCAGTAAGTGCTTCAAGTCCCCTATACTTTCATCAAGCAAGTTCCATTTATTTAGTTCTTTAATTTCCTTCGGTAATGAGTTATAGTTTTTTCTTCTTTGGTTAAATTAATTCATAGATGCTTTTTTTTTTTTTAGGAAAACCTGGTGGTGTAGAGTGATTAAAAGCTACAGCTGCTAACTGAAAGGTCAGCAGTTCGAATCCACCAGGCACTCCTTGGAAACTCTACATGGCAGTTCTACTCTGTCCTACAGGGTTGCTATGAGTCAGAATCGACTCAATGGCAACTTTTTTTTTTTCTTTTCTTTTAGATGTTGTTGTAAATGGAATTATTTCTTCAACTCTCTTTTCAGGATGCTCATTGACTATGTACGCATGATGGACTGATATTATGTATTGATCTTGTAGATTGCCACATTGCTGAATTTATTTATGAGTTCTAGTAAATTTCTTATGCATTGTTTGGGGCTTCCTATATTAAGGGATATAGCAAAAAGGGATATTTTTATTTCTTCCTTCCCAATTTGCCTGTCTTTTGTTTATTTTTCTTTCCTAATTGCTCTGGCTAAGAGTTCCAGTACAAAATTGTATACAGAAAAAATTAAACTCTGACACATACTGCAACATGGATGAACCTTAAGAGCACTCATCTTGCTACATGAAATAAGTGAATTATAAAAGGACAAACATTGTATGATCCCTATTACATGAAATATCTAGAACAAGCAAATGTATAGACCCAAAATTTATTAGTGGTGACCAGGGGTGGGAGGTTTAAGGTGTCAAGGCAAATGGAAACATTTTGGAAATGGGTAGTGGTGATGATTGTATACTACGATGAGTGAATTAATGTCATTGAATTCTATACATAAACCACACTGAAATGGCAAATGTTTTGAGACATATATATATGTAATGTTTTGATATATATTTACCACACTTAAAAATAAATCAATAAGGTAATTAATTAATTTCCAAAGAGTGAGGGCAAAGCATCCAAGTATTTTTTTTTTTTTTTTAATCAGCCAACAAAAACAAAGAAATACACTTGAGGATGAATTCCAAAAAAATAATTAGAAAATATACATGGGATTAAGAAACAGTGTTATTAAACCAGAGGAGCAAAGACAAACATTTACAAGATGATTCAAATAAATAAGGCTTAGAAACTGTACACTCAAGAATTTAAGTTAACAAATGTTGTTGTTGGGTGCCTTCGAATCGCTTCTGACTCACAGAGATCCTACGTACAACAGAGCAAAACACTACCTGGTCCTGCACCACCCTTATGATCATTGTTATGCTTAAGCCCATTGTTTCAGCCACTGTGTCAATAGTATTAAAATATAAATCATTGTAATACGATGGAAAGACTCGTATCTTTTCTTAATAAGAAAGGCAATTAAAGGCAAGTAACTTTTTGGGTTAACTTTAAGTTGGAGACCCTGGTGGCATAATGGTTAAGAGCTATGGGTGCTAACCAAAATGTCAGCAGTTTGAATCCACCAGGTACTCCCTGGAAACTCTACGGAACAGTTCTATTCTGTCCTATAGGATCAGTATGAGTCAAAATCAACTGTTAATGAATTAAAAACTAGAGGTATAAACAAATTATTCAGAAACATGTAGTTATCTTCCTTAACAAAAATGTGCAAATGATTAAGAGGATTTTGACTGTTTTGCAGAGTATGGAGGGAGGGAATAAAATGTGAATGGAAGGCTATGGAAGTTATTATTTAGTTCATAATTTTTTGACTTCTCAGTATCGTCTTGCACAGTTCATCATTCTAACAGGTAAACATTCTTTTTACCTGATTTCAGAGTGACAAAACATTCCTAGTTTTTCACCAAACTGTCTGGAGTGTCTCTTGAAGTCTTCATTGTTATGTTTCCTCTACTTTGCTGCTCAGAAATTCCTAAAATGTCTATTATTTGGAACTCCATATGAGGCCATTTTTCTTCTCATTCTATACCTTCTCTTTAGGATACCTTCCACTACCGTAACTTTAAGTACCATGAACATGCAGAAGGTTCACAAATGTTTATTTTCTGATTTATTTTCTGAGTCTGGAACATGCATCTGTCTACCTGACATCATCAAGTGGGTATGTCATAAACATCTCAAACACACGTGTGATGCCAAAACTTCAATGCTATCCTTCAAACATATTTCTTTTCTGGTCTTTCTCACGGAGTAATGGTTACCACACATCCATTGCTCATGGCAGAAACCTAGGAAGCATACTTAAAACAACTCTCTCATTGTCCATTTTTAATCCATCCACACTTGAATGAATTTCTTTTAGACTATGCCTTGAATATGTCCTCTTTTCTCCATCTTATTTCAAGCCACTTTCTCACTTGAACTATTTTAAAAGCCTTCAAATCAATATGTCTGGTTCTATTCCTGTCTCTCTCAAATTCCATGCCAAAACTGCAAGAAAATTGATATATTTTAAAAACATAATCAAATAACGTTGAACCTCTTCTTAAAACTCCAGTTTTCTGAAGATAAGTGAATATACTAAGCATGACTTTTAAACTCCAACTTGATCTTATATCGTCAATATTTTTCTCTCCATTGACTCTGTTTTTCATTGAAAGTACACTGGCTTCTTTCAGCTTCTGGATGGCACTAAATCCATTCTGATTCAAGGCTACATTATCACTGGGACCTGTTGTCCCATACTGTGTTGAATATTCTCTCACTACTTTCAATACAAACACCACAGTCTGTCAACACTAGTTGATCTTTCTTTTATTGGCTTCAATTTCCCTTATCAGGGACAATTCCTATGACAACCCAGTTATTTTACTACACTAAAATGCTGATAGCAATTTTATTTGTTTTTTTTAGCATTTGTCAAACTTACATAGCATCTTATTTAATTATTTGTATAAGGTCTTACTCAAAGCCTCCTTATCAAAATGAAGCTCAAAGTTCTATAAAATTAGAACTCAATCTCTTCTTCTTTTTACTGTTTTTTTTTTTATTTGGTGCTCAAAATATTTGTATATTTATAAATTCTATTTAATGTGTAGCACAGATAAAATGATCACTCTTTTAGTTAGTTAACAAATTAGAGAGCAGTGCAAAAGGAAGCAATCCCTCTATAGATTTTTACTGAACAAATACAATTACTGTTTCACACAAGTAAATTTAGTCAAAGTAAATTCAATTACTATTTCATACAAAGAGTAATAATTTAATGAAATACATTTCTTCCAAGAGATTATAAAGGCTAAAATAAAAACACATGCAGCAATAGATCAGCTATATGTGTGGGTGGCAACATATACATTCCTAATGGAATCTAGGTTGTTTTGAGAATCACCTAGGATTTGATATAGGTTTCTTAATTTTTAAAAATGAATAGTTTTCATTTCAAAACCATGGCTGTTTATTTTGCCTGTAATTGCCAATTCTAATAAATTGAATGTGGTTGGACCCTTACAAACTGATTTTTATAGACATCTTAGGCCATGACCTAGGCTATTATTCATTGGTAGTATCTCAGTTTGATTATCTAGTAATGGATTATTTAGTAATGGGGTCTAGATAATAAAGTGATTTAGTTAAGTGCTGTAAAAAAATGGTTTCCCACAATACCCTAAAATTTTATGTCATGGCAATTAACATAAAATACACACTTTTTAATAAATCTGTTGACTATATAATCTGTGAGGCAAGGATCATGTCTTCCTTGCTAGTCAGCAGTGCTTGAAACATGGTACGTATTTCTTGATTTAGAAAATATTTTGAAATAAAGAGAAGTTCTAGTCTCTTAGGAGGCACAATTTAAAATAAATATTGCTGTAACACAACCCAAAGTAGTTAAACATCTCAAGCATATAAAATACAAAGAAGTATGTGATTTATGCTGAATAATAATCATTGAAGTTATAGTTTATGACCAGAGTAGAATCAATTACTACTGTGGAATTTAGCAAATAAAAAGAAGCCAAACAACTTGATTCCATTCCTCATTAACTTCTTAAAGAATAATTAAATTCTAGGCCAGTTTCTATATAAGATTTTAGCTTGATAAACAATATCACAGAGATATTAGAGTTTTAAGTTATTATCAAGATAGATCATTGAAACTGAGGAAATTCTAGTGTTAAGTTAGGAAGTTGAATCTTTTAAAAGTCTCATATTCTAGGTCAAGTCTAAGAACCAAGCTTTCACATCAGTCCACAAAAGGTCCTGGTATCCTTGCAGATACTCAAGTTGGGAATGACTTAACCTGTTACTGTCGAGTTGATTCCGACTCATAACGACATTATAAGACAGAGTAGAACTGGCTCATAGGATTTTCAAGGAGTGGATTCGAACTGCTGACCTTTGGGTTAACAGTCGAGCTCTTAACCAGCCAAGCTTCATCAGGGCTCCTGGGAATGATTTAAGGTCAATATTAATTACAAAGAAATAGCTACAATGTAAATACTGACAGAGGTGCCACAGATGTTCACAAATAAGAAGGAGCCCAGAAACCAGGAGTCCAAAAAGCCAGACCACAGGTTTAGAGGTGAAATCTGAGTATCATCAAACAGAGGCTGTTTGTTCTCTTCCTTGCTTTATGAATCCTGCTAGATGTGAGCCACATGACTCCTCACATATTGACTGTTTCCAAAATGAATTGAAAATGCTTCAAGTAAATTTACCTTCAGTTTTGGCAAAAGGGAAGCTCCTAGGAGATCATTCTAGGGGGTTTATAATAGCTTCCTCAGAGTCAGCAAAACAGAACAACTCAATACCCAACACCCCAAATTTATAACTATACTATAAGCAGAAGCAAATTAACATTTAAATTAATTGTTTGGAATTAACACACTGTGCATTGCATTATTTGGGTAAAAGATCCGTTTTGTTGTATTGGCTGTCAATAACTAGCTTGTGAAAATAACTTCATTGCCAAATCTGTCAAAATGATCTCAGCATATAACATAAAGCCTATCACTACGGTTATTAAACATGGACATGATCATCAATCTCGGCAAAGAACTGCAGTAGACTAATGATCCACCCTTATTGTAAAGCTCAGGAGAGTTCTAATGTAAATACATTTTGAAACTCAGTTAAGATGAATTCTCTGATTTTTTAATCTACAGAACTCTTCATTTTCAATACAGATATAGATAGATCTATAGATGTATTTATGTATGAATAGATGTATTTGCATATATTATATCTTATTTTGCTGTAACATATTGGCCATTTTAATAAGTCTACTTCTAAATCATAGATTAAAAATGGAAGGTTTGATGGCTTACGGATGTTTGAAAAGCCAGATGTAAAAATAAAATACTATTTGGATATCAGGATGTTTTTACTGTATTTTGACAAAAGAGTATTTATTGTATTTATCTGTAGTTCAAATCATGAAACAAAATGTTCTTTATTAAAAAAACAAACAAAAAAAGTAACTACAGGTAGCATTTCTTGTGAATGAGACTTGACCAAATAATAAAGCATAACATTTGCTAAGGATACACCAACATATAAAATGTACACTGATATGAAATGTACACTGACATAAGATGTTCATTATATTTTGCAAGAATTTGCATGAAAACATTTTCTCTTGTATCAGTGATTTTAACCCCAGCAGACCTTTTAAAACTACAAAGTGCCATTAAATCATTCTTTCAGGAAGGTATTTCTGGATTGCTCACTGGATTCCTTCGTAATAAAGATTCCAGAATTTGCCACACACACAAAGTGATTTCATATGTAGTGGAATTCAGAAATACCATGACTTTGATAGATGTGTTTGATAACCTCATCTGTATATGTAGTTGATGGAGCCCTGGTGGCACAGTAGTAAAAGTGCTCAGCTGCTAACTGAAAGGTCTGAGGTTGGAACCCACAAGCCACTCTGAGGAAGAAAGATGTGGCAGTCTATTTCAGTAAAGATTTCCAAGCTTGGAAACCCTATGGGACAGTTCTATTCTACCCTATGGATAGGGTCACTTTGAGCTGGAATCCACCTGATGGCAACGGGTATGGTTTTGTTTGGATATGTAATTAGTAGGAATTTCCCCAGGGACTGTCATTAGCTTATAATTGATGAAGGTGACTTTTCAGGAGACATTGACATTTTTAAATGAAAAAACAAACAAAAACTTGGTTAAAAATTAAAGAAATAATTCCCCTAAAGAAGTATCTGTTGGGTGGAAATAAATATTAAGGCATTTTAAACATAAGCCATTTTGGACTAAATAATTTTGTCCATAGCATACTTAGAGGCAGGCTTACAGATATAACCATGTTGATGGTAGGTCTTAGCTAGACTAGATGATCTTTTCATGTATCATATATACTAAAAAAAAACTAGGAAGGGAATATACTTCTTTACAACAGTCTAACAGAATAAAAGATGTGCTATTCAACCGTACACAATTGTGGCAACTTTATATTCATCAGGAATCTATGAGAGTGCCCACTTGTCCAAAATAATTTTAATATTTTGGTATTTTTATAGCTATTAATCTTTGGTAATCAGATTCCTGAGAAATAGACTTTATAGTTTAGGAGTTCTGATTGCATGCAAAGTTATCAAATATTGCATGAATTTTTTAAATTTTATCTTAGAATAGTTTAAGATTTAGAGAGCAATTGCAAAGATAATACAGAGACATCCCATATACCCCACGTCCAGTTTGTCCAACTGAGAATATCTTACATTACTATGGCACATTTGTCTCAGCTTAAAGAACTGATATGGACATAACACTATTTAACTTCCATACTTTATTCAGGTTTCATTCATTTTTCTCTAATGTCCTTTTTGTTTTTCCAAAATACCACCCAGAGTATTACGTTGTATTTAGTGAAAATGTCTCCCTAATCTCCTGTGGGCTGTGCAGTTTCTCAAACATTCCTTGTTTTGATGACCTTAAGATATTTGAGGTATTTTGTGAAATGTTCCTCAATTGGCAGGTCTGATTTTTTATTCTGTTTTGTTTTGCTTCCATAATTAGACAGGGATATGGGCTTTGGGAGGAAGACAAAAGCAGTAAAGTGCTATTCTCAACACAATATATCAAATGTATATGCAATCTGCTTGACTTAAACGATGTTAGCCATGACTACCTCACTAAAGTAGCATATTGATTTAAAAATGGTTCATTGACATTCTATTCTGCAATTTTACTAAACTCTCTATTAGGTCGAGTAGTTTTTGTTCTTCTTATAGATTTTGTTTGTAAATTTATGAGGGTTTTCCACATGCAAAATAAAGTGTTTGATAAATAAAAAATTTTTACTTCTTCCTTTCCATTTTGCAGAACAATACATGCATATATACATATCTGTATATGTTATATACATTATACTGCACAGGATTTAAAATATAATGTTGAATATAAATGATAAAATTTCTATTGTTCCTATAACAACTAGAACAAACTGTGCCTGTCAGTGGATATGATCTTAGCTATAGTTTTATAGTTTGTGGTTGTACTTAATGAAGTTAAGAAAATATGTTTCTGCTCCTAGTTTATTAAGAGATTTTCCATTAAAGGTGCCAGATATTGTCAATTTTTAAAAAATTTTTATTGCTCTTTAAGCAAAACTTTCAAATCAGGTCAGTCTCTCACACAAAAACTTACAAACACCTTGCTACATACTCCCAATTTTTCTCCCCCTAGTGAGACAACCCTCTCACTCCCTCTGCTCTCTCTATTTGTGCCCATTTCGCCAGCTTCTAACCCCCTCTTCCCTCTCATCTCCCGTACAGGCAGGAGATGCCAACATAGTCTCAAGTGTCCACCTGATCCAAGAAGCTTACTCCTCACCAGCATCCTTCTCCAACCCATTGTCCAGTCCAATTCATGTCTGAAGAGTTGGCTTCAGGAATGGTTCCTGTGCTGGGCCAACAGAAGGTCTGGGGGCCATGACCACCGTGGTAATTCTAGTCACAGTCAGACCATTAAGTCTGGTCTTTTTATGAGAATTTGGGGTCTGCATCCCACTGCTCTCCTGATCCATCAGGGGTTCTCTGTTGCTTTCTCTGTCAGGGCAGTCATCGGTTGTAGCCAGGCACCTTCTAGCTCTTCTGGTCTCAGGATGATGTAGTCTCTGGTTCATGTGGCCCTTTCTGTCTCTTGGGCTCATAATTACCTTATGTCCTTGGTGTTCTTCATTCTCCTTTGATCCAGGTGGGTTGAGACCCATTGATGCTTCTTAGATGGCTGCTTGCTAGCATTTAAGACCCCAGATACCTCTCTCCAAGGTGGGATGCAGAATGTTTTCTTGATAGATTTTATTATGCCAATTGACTTAGATGTCCCCTGAAACCATGGTCCCCAAACCCCTATGCCTGCTACGCTGGCTTTCGAAACATTCAGTGTATTCTGACAATTTCTTTGCTTTTCATTTCATCCAGTTGTGCTGACCTTGCCTGTATTGTGTTGTCTATTGCCTCACCTAAAGTAGTTCTTATCTACTAATTAGTGAATACCACTTTCCCATCCTCCCTCCCTCCCCCCTCTCGTAACCATCAAAGAATATTTTCTTCTCTGTTCAAACTATTTCTTGAGATCTTATAATAGTGGTCTTATTCAATATTTGTGCTTTTGAAACTGACTAATTTCACTCAACATAATGCCTTCCAGGTTCCTCCATATTATGAAATGTTTCACAGATTCATCACTGTTCTTTATCGATGCACAGTATTCCATTATGTGAATATACCACAATTTATTCAACCATTCATCCGTTGATGGGCACCTTGGTTGCTTCCATCCTTTTACTATTGTAAACAGTGCTGCAGTGAACATGGGTGTGCATATATCTGTTTGTGTAAAGGCTCTTATTTCTCTAGGATATATTCCAAGGAGTGGGATTGCTGGATCATATGGTAGTTCTATTTCTAGCTTTTTAAGGACGTGCCGAATCGATTTCCAAAGTGGTTGTACCATTTGACATTCCCACCAGCAGTGTAGAAGTGTCCCAATCTCTCCACAGCCTCTCCAACCTTTATTATTTTGTGTTTTTTGGATTAACACCAGCTTTGTTGGGGTGAGAGGGAATCTCATTGTAGTTTTGATTCGCATTTCTCTAATGGATAATGATCCAGAGCATTTCCTCATGTATCTGTTAGTTGCCTAAATTATCTTTAGTGAAGTGTCCGTTCATATCTTTTGCCCATTTTTTAATTGGTTTATTTGTCTTTTTGCAGTTGAGTTTTTGCAGTGTCATGTAAATTCGAGAGATCAGGCGCTGATCGGATGTCATACCTAAAAATTTTTCCAGTTTGTAGGTAATCTTTTTACTCTTTTGGTGAAGTCTTTGGATGACCATAGGTATTTGATTTTTAGGAGCTCCCAGTTATCTAGTTTTTCTTCTGCATCCTTAATGATGTTTTGTATACTGTTATGGCATGTATTAGGGCTCCTAACATTGTCACTGTTTTTTCTTCTATGATCTTTTTCACTTTAGATTTTATATTTAGGTCTTTGATCCATTTTGAGCTCTTTTTTTGTGCATGGATTGAGGTATGGGTCTTGTTTCATTTTTTTTGCAGATGGGTATCCAGTTATGCCAGCACCATTTGTAAAAAGGCTGTCTTTTCCATACTTAACTGTTTTAGGGTCTTTGTCAAATATCAACTGCTCATATGTGGATGGATTCTCCATTCTGTTCCATTGGCCTATGTGTCTGTTGTTGTACCAGTACCAGGCTGTTTTGACTACTGTGGCAGTATAATAGGTTCTAAAATCAGGTAAAGTAAATCCTCCCATTTTGTTCTTCTTTTTCAGTTATGCCTTATTTATCCGGGGCCTCTTTCCCTTCCATATAAAGTTGGTGATTTGTTTCTCCATCTCATTAAAGAACGTCATTGGAATTTGGATTGAATCGCATTAAATATATAGATCACTTTTGGTAGAATAGACTTTTTTATAATGTTAAGTCTCTCTATCAATGAGAAAGGAATGTTTTTCCACTTACGTAAGTCTCTTTTGGTTTCTTGCAGAAGTGCATTGTAGTTTTCTTTGTAAAAGTCTTTACATGTATGGTAAGATTTATTCCTAAGTATTTTATCTTCTTGGGGGCTGCTATAAATGGCATTGATTTGGTGATTTCCCCTTCAATGTTCTTTTTGTTGGTATACAGGAGTCCAACTGATTTTTTTATGTTTATCTTGTATTCCGATACTCTGCTGAACTCTTCTATTAGTTTCAGTAGTTTTCTTGAGGATTCCTTAGGGTTTTCTGTGTATAATATCATGCGCCTGCAAATAGAGATAATTTTACTTCTTCCTTACCAATCTGGATGCCCTTCATTTCTTTGTCTGGCCTAATTGCTTTGGCTAGGGCTTCCAACACAATGCTCAAAAAGAGCAGTGATAAAGGGCACCCTTGCCTGGTAGCCAGTCTCAAGGGGAATGCTTTCAGGCTGTCTCCATTTAGGGCGATGTTGGCCATTGGCTTTGTACAAATGCCCTTTATTATGTTGAGGAATTTTCCTTGTATTCTTATTTTATAAGAGTTTTTTTTTTTTTTTAACTTTTTTTGTTGTTAACTTTTATTGAGCTTCAAATGAATGTTTAAAAATCAAGTCCAACTGTCACATATAAGTTTATATACATCTTACTCCATACACCCACTTGCTCTCCCCCTAATGAGTCAGCCCTTCCAGTCTCTCCTTTCGTGACAATTTTGTCAGCTTCCAACTCTCTCTATCCTCCCATCCCCCCTCCAGACAGGAGATGCCAACACAGTCTCAAGTGTCCGCCTGATATAATTAGCTTGCTCTTCATCAGCATCTCTCTCCTACCCACTGTCCAGTCCCTTTCATGTCTGATGAGTTGTCTTCGGGGATGTCTCGTGTCCTGTGCCAACAGAAGGTTTGGGGACTGTGACTGCCCGGATTCCTCCAGTCTCAGTCAGACCACTAAGTCTGGTCTTTTTATGAGAATTTGGGGTCTGCATCCCACTGATCTCCTGCTCCCTCAGGGGTTCTCTGTTGTGCTCCCTGTCAGGGCAGACATCGATTGTGGTCAGGCACCAACTAGTTTTTCTGGTCTCAGGATGATGTAGGTCTCTGGTTAATGTGGCCCTTTCTGTCTCTTGGGCTCTTAGTTATCGTGTGACCTTGGTGTTCTTCATTCTCCTTTGCTCCAGGTGGGTTGAGACCAATTGATGCATCTTAGATGGCTGCTTGTTAGCATTTAAGACCCCAGACGCCACATTTCAAAGTGGGATGCAGAATGTTTTCATAATAGAATTATTTTGCCCGTTGACTTAGAAGTCCCCTTAAACCATGGTCCCCAAACCCCTGCCCTTGCTCCGCTGACCTTTGAAGCATTCATTTTATCCCGGAAACTTCATTGCTTTTGGTCCAGTCCAACTGAGCTGACCTTCCATGTATTGAGTGTTGTCCTTCCCTTCACCTAAAGCAGTTCTTATCTACTAATTCATCAGTAAAAACCCTCTCCCTCCCTCCCTCCCTCCCTCCCCCTCCTTCGTAACCACAAAAGTATGTGTTCTTCTCAGTTTATGCTATTTCTCAAGATCTTATAATAGTGGTCTTATACAATATTTGTCCTTTTGCCTCTGACTGATTTCGCTCAGCATAATGCCTTCCAGGTTGCTCCATGTTATGAAATGTTTCACAGATTGGTCACTGTTCTTTATCCATGCGTAGTATTCCATTGTGTGAATATACCACAATTTATTTACCGATTCATCCGTTGATGGACACCTTGGTTGCTTCCAGCTTTTTGCTATTGTAAACAGAGCTGCAATAAACATGGGTGTGCATATATCTGTTTGTGTGAAGGCTCTTGTTTCTCTAGGGTATATTCCGAGGAGTGGGATTTCCAGGTTGTACGGAAGTGCTATTTCTAACTGTTTAAGAAAATGCCAGATAGATTTCCAAAGTGGTTGTACCATTTTACAATCCCACCAGCAGTGTATAAGAATTCCAATCTCTCTGCACCCTCTCCAACATTTATTATTTTGTGTTTTTTGGATTAATGCCAGCCTTGTTGGTGTGAGATGGAATCTCATCGTGGTTTTAATTTGCATTTCTCTAATAGCTAATGATCGAGAGCATTTTCTCATGTATCTGTTAGCTGCCTGAATATCTTCTTTAGTGAAGTGTGTATTCATATCCTTTGCCCACTTCTTGATTGGGTTGTTTGTCTTTTTGTGGTTGCGTTTTGACAGAATCATGTAGATTTTAGAGATCAGGCACTGGTCAGAGATGTCATAGCTGAAAATTCTTTCCCAGTCTGTAGGTGGTCTTTTTACTCTTTTGGTGAAGTCTTTTTTTTTTTTTTTTTTCTTTTTTGGATGAGCATGGGTTTAGATGAGCATAGGTGTTTGATTTTTAGGAGCTCCCAGTTATCTGGTTTCTCTTCGCCATTTTTGGTAATGTTTTGTATTCTCTTTATGCCTTGTATTAGGGCTCCTAAGGTTGTCCCTATTTTTTCTTCCATGATCTTTATCGTTTTAGTCTTTATTTTTAGGTCTTTGATCCACTTGGAGTTAGTTTTTGTGCTTGGTGTGAGGTATGGGTCCTGTTTCTTTTTTTTGCAAATGGATATCCAGTTATGCCAGCACCATTTGTTAAAAAGACTATCTTTTCCCCAATTAACTGACACTGGGCCTTTGTCAAACATCAGCTGCTCATATGTGGATGGATTTATATCTGGGTTCTCAATTCTGTTCCACTGGTCTATGTGCCTGTTGTTGTACCAGTACCAGGCTGTTTTGACTACTGTGCCTGTATAATAGGTTCTGAAATCAGGTAGAGTGAGACCTCCCACTTTCTTCTTCTTTTTCAGTAATGCTTTGCTTATCCGTGGCTTCTTTCCCTTCCATATGAAGTTGGTGATTTGTTTCTCTATCACCTTAAAAAATGACATTGGAATTTGGATCGGAAGTGCATTGTATGTATAGACGGCTTTTGGTAGAATAAACATTTTTACTATGTTAAGTCTTCCTATCCATGAGCAAGGTATGTTTTTCCACTTAAGCATGTCCTTTTGAATTTCTTGTAGTAGAGCTTTGTAGTTTTTTTGTATAGGTCTTTTACATCCTTGGTAAGATTTATTCCTAAGTATCTTATCTTCTTGGGGGCTACTGTGAATGGTATTGATTTGGTGATTTCCTCTTCGGTGTTCTTTTTGTTGATGTAGAGGAATCCAAGTGATTTTTGTATGTATATCTTATAACCTGAGACTCTACCAAACTCTTCTATTAGTTTCAGTAGTTTTCTGGAGGATTCCTTAGGGTTTTCTGTGTATAAGATTAAAAAAAAAAATAACCTGAGACTCTACCAAACTCTTCTATTAGTTTCAGTAGTTTTCTGGAGGATTCCTTAGGGTTTTCTGTGTACAAGATCATGTCATCTGCAAATAGAGATAATTTTACTTCCTCCTTGCCAATCCGGATGCCCCTTATTTCTTTGTCTGGTCTAATTGCTCTGGCTAGGACTTCTAGCACAATGTTGACTAAGAGCGGTGATAAAGGGCATCCTTGTCTGGTTCCCGTTCTCAAGGGAAATGCTTTCAGGTTCTCTCCATTTAGAGTGATATTGGCTGTTGGCTTTGCATAGATGCCCTTTATTATGTTGAGGAATTTTCCTTCAGTTCCTATTTTGGTAAGAGTTTTTATCATGAATGGGTGCTGGACTTTGTCAAATGCCTTTTCTGCATCAATTGATAAGATCATGTGGTTTTTGTCTTTTGTTTTATTTATGTGGTGGATTACATTAATGATTTTTCTGATATTAAACCAGCCTTGCATACCTGGTATAAATCCCACTTGATCAGGGTGAATTATTTTTTTGATGTGTTGTTGGATTCTATTGGCTAGAATTTTGTTGAGGATTTTTGCATCTATGTTCATGAGGGATATAGGTCTATAATTTTCTTTTTTTGTAATGTCTTTACCTGGTTTTGGTATCAGGGAGATGGTGGCTTCATAGAATGAGTTGGATAGTATTCCGTCATTTTCTATGCTTTGAAATACCTTCAGTAGTAGCGGTGTTAACTCTTCTCCGAAAGTTTGGTAGAACTCTGCAGTGAAGCTGTCCCGGCCAGGGCTTTTTTTTGTTGGGAGTTTTTTGATTACTTTTTCAATCTCTTTTTTTGTTATGGGTCTATTTAGTTGTTCTACTTGTGAGTGTGTTAGTTTAGGTAGGTAGTGTTTTTCCAGGAATTCATCCATTTCTTCTAGGTTTGCAAATTTGTTAGAGTACAATTTTTTGTAATAATCTGATATGATTCTTTTAATTTCAGTTGGGTGTGTTGTGATGTGGCCCTTCTCGTTTCTTATTCGGGTTATTTGTTTCCTTTCCTGTATTTCTTTAGTCAGTCTAGCCAATGGTTTATCAATTTTGTTAATTTTTTCAAAGAACCAGCTTTTGGCTTTGTTAATTCTTTCAATTGTTTTTCTGTTCTCTAATTCATTTAGTTCAGCTCTAATTTTTATTATTTGTTTTCTTCTGGTGCCTGATGGATTCTTTTGTGGCTCACTTTCTATTTGTTCAAGTTGTAGGGACAGTTCTCTGCTTTTGGCTCTTTCTTCTTTTTGTATGTGTGCATTTATCGATATAAATTGGCCTCTGAGCACTGCTTTTGCTGTGTCCCAGAGGTTTTGATAGGAAGTATTTTCATTCTCGTTGCTTTCTATGAATTTCCTTATTCCCTCCTTGATGTCTTCTATAACCCAGTCTTTTTTCAGGAGGGTATTGTTCATTTTCCAAGTATTTGATTTCTTTTCCCTAGTTTTTCTGTTATTGATTTCTAGCTTCATTGCCTTGTGGTCTGAGAAGATGCTTTGTAATATTTCGATGTTTTGGATTCTGCAAAGGTTTGTTTTATGACCTAATATGTGGTCTATTCTAGAGAATGTTCCATGTGCGCTAGAAAAAAAAGTATATTTTGCAGCAGTTGGGTGGAGCGTTCTGTATAAGTCAATGAGGTCAAGTTGGTTGATTGTTGTAATTAGATCTTCCGTGTCTCTATTGAGCTTCTTACTGGAAGTCCTGTCCTTCTCTGAAAGTGGTGTGTTGAAGTCTCCTACTATAATTGTGGAGGTGTCTATCTCACTTTTCAGTTCTGTTAAAATGTGATTTATGTATCTTGCAGCCCTGTCATTGGGTGCATAAATATTTAATATGGTTATGTCTTCCTGATCAATTGTCCCTTTTACTTCTTTATCCTTTGTGGTGGATTTAAGTCTAAAGTCTATTTTGTCGAAAATTAATATTGCTACTCCTCTTCTTTTTTGCTTATTGTTTGCTTGATATATTTTTTTCCATCCTTTGAGTTTTAGTTTGTTTGTGTCTCTAAGTCTAAGGTGTGTCTCTTGTAGGCAGCATATAGATGGATCGTGTTTCTTTATCCAGTCCGAGACTCTCTGTCTCTTTATTGGTGCATTTATTCCATTTACATTCAGCGTAATTATAGATAAATAAGTGTTTAGTGTTGTCATTTTGATGCCTTTTTATGTGTGTTGTTGACAATTTCATTTTTCCACTTACTTTTTTGTGCTGAGACTTTTTTCTTAGTAAATTGTGAGATCCTCATTTTCATAGTGGTTGACTTTATGTTTGTTGAGTCGTTACGTTTTTCTTGGCTTTTATCTTGAGTTATGGAGTTGTTATACCTTTTTGTGGTTACCTTAATATTTACCCCTATTTTTCTAAGTAAAAACCTAACTTGTATTGTTCTATATAGCCTTGTATCTCTCTCCATATGGCAGTTCTATCCCACCTGTATTTAGTCCCTCTTTTTGATTATTGTGATCTTTTACATATTGACTTCAATGATTCCCTGTTATGAGCATTTTTTTTTTAATTAATCTTAATTTGTTTTTGTGATTTCCCTATTTGAGTTGATATCAGGATGTTCTGTTTTGTGACCTTGTGTTGTGCTGGTATCTGATATTATTGGTTTTCTGACCAAACAATTTCTTTTAGTATTTCTTGTAGCTTTGGTTTGGTTTTTGCAAATTCTCTAAGCTTGTGTTTATCTGTAAATATCTTAACTTCGCCTTCATATCTCAGAGAGAGTTTTGCTGGATATATGATCCTTGGCTGGCAGTTTTTCTCCTTCAGTGCTCTGTATATGTCATCCCACTGCCTTCTTGCCTAAATGGTTTCTGCTGAGTAGTCTGAACTTATTCTTATTGATTCTCCCTTGAAGGAGACCTTTCTCTTCTCCCTGGCTGCTTTTAAAATTTTCTCTTTATCTTTGGTTTTGGCAAGTTTGATGATAATATGTCTTGGTGTTTTTCTTTTTGGATCAATCTTAAATGGGGTTCGATGAGCATCTTGGATAGATATCCTTTCATCTTTCATGATGTCAGGGAAGTTTTCTGTCAGCAGATCTTCAACTATTGTTTTCTGTCCTCCCTCCCTGTTCTGGGACTACAATCACACGCAAGTTATCCTTCTTGATAAAGTCCCACATGATTCTTAGGGTTTCTTCATTTTTTTAAATTCTTTTTTCTGATTTTTTTTTTCAGCTATGTTGGTGTTAATTCCCTGGTCCTTCAGATTTCCCAGTCTGCATTCTAACTGCTCGAGTCTGCTCCTCTGACTTCCTATTGCGTTGTCTAATTCTGTAATTTTATTGTTAATCTTTTGGATTTCTACATGCTGTCTCTCTATGGATTCTTGCAACTTATTAATTTTTCCACTATGTTCTTGAATAATCTTTTTGAGTTCTTCAGCTGTTTTATCAGTGTGTTCCTTGGCTTTTTCTGCAGGTTGCCTTATTTCGTTTCTGATGTCTTGAAGCATTCTGTAAATTAGTTTTTTGTATTCTGTATCTGATAATTCCAGGATTGTATCTTCATTTGGGAAAGATTTTGATTCTTTTGTTTGGGGGGTTGTAGAAGGTGTCATGGTCTGCTTCTTTATGTGGTTTAATATCGACTGCTGTCTCCGAGTCATCACTAAGATATAAAAATATAGTAGTGGTTTATTCTGTAATTGCTCGCTGAGTCTTATCTTGTTTTGTTTTCTTTCAATATACGTCGATGGGCTACTAGATTGTGCTGTCTTGTTTGTTGTAGGCCTTGACTTACTTATGACCTATTACCAGCTGGTTTGGGGTGTTGCCAGATATATATGCCTGAGTCTATTCACTATTCTTAAGTAGAATCTGATTTTGGGTCATCAAGTGTGTGCTGCACCCTAACACCTATCTACCTCGAGAAGTAGTGGTGATAGTTGTGTGCACCAGATTCTATTAGCAGCTGGGGTTCACCCTCCGGGGGGGCAGGATGCTGACAGGCTTCCCCCAAGTGTCAGTGAGGTAGGTGTGTCTCTATTCCTATGGCACCTTGGTGGGAGGGCACTGCAGCTGTACCTTAGGCCCCCAATGCAAGTACCTCTACTGATTGGTAGATGTCACCCTCCTCAGACCCCTAAGGCAAGAGGCTAGGTGGTCTGAGGGGAGCTTCAGCCCTCAGTTCCCTGTTGTGGGTCAGTTAGGGCTCTGTTGAATAAGCAGAGATATCAGACCTGGGAAACTTGCTTTTCCAGAAAATCCGCTAAAAAAAAAAATGCAGTCAGATCCCTATCAGAACTGCCTTTGGATTATAACCGCCACCTTGTTCCCTGTAAGGATGAAAGTCCGAGATTTGGATCACATGTGCTTGGCAGTAGCTGGTTCTGTGTTTTAAGTCTAATTAGGGATGGATTTTTGGTCCCTGGGTTTTTTGTGGTTCCTTCTCTCAGGCTGGAAGAATGGGTTAGGAAAAGACCAACAAAAAAAAAGGGGGGGCGGAAGCAAAGCCACGGAGCCAGAGCCGTTCTCCCTCTGGCTCAGGAAATTCCAATGTTAATGAAGCCGCCTGGGAAGGGTGGGGGAGGGTTCAGAGAAATAGGAGAGTAGTACCTCGGAATATAGCCAAAGTTGCTTTTCTTGCTTGGAATGACTATTTTATCTGAGATTTCTGAGGGGCATGTCGCCTATGTGTGCTGGCTGTGTGGAGATTGCTCCCAAGGGTCTGGCCCACTGAAGCCAGGTCAGATCCTCTGCTGCCAGTCCAACTCCCAGCATCAAGGTTCCCCTGCTGGGACGCTGCACTCCCAGCTCCGAAATCAGTCTCTGCCTCCAGGGGACGTCTCGTCCCACCATCGCCGCGCGGCCCCCGCGGACTGGCTGGGTCCCCTCCCGGGGTTAGTTCAGGGGAGTAGGGCTGCGCCCCTTGCTTGTGCCTTGACAACACCCAGTCAAAAACCCGGCGCCAAGGTTCCCCAGCTGGGATGCTGCACTCCCAGCTCCAAAACCAGTCACTGCCTTCCAGGGAGTTCTCCCACCAGCCGCGTCGCCACGCCGCTCTTGTGGACCAGCTGGGCCCCCTCCCAGGGTGAGTTCAAGGGGGTAGGGCTGCGCACCTTGTTTGCACCATCAGCTCCCCTGGGCCCAGACCTAAGCTGGGTGCCAAGGTTACCTGACTGGGACGCTGGCTCCAGGCTCCGAAAACAGTAGCTGCCTCCCCGTATTTGTTCGTTCTTCGTCTCTAAATCTGTGTTTGTTGTTCAGGGTTCGTAGATTGTTATGTATGTGATCGATTCACGTGTTTTTCCGAGTCTTTGTTGCAAGAGGGATCCAAGGTAGCGTCTACCTAGTCCGCCATCTTGGCCCCGCCTCCTATGAGATTTTTTATAATGAATGGGTGTTGGACTTTGACAAATGCCTTTTCTGCATCAATTGATAAAATCATGTGATTCTTGTCTTTTGTTTTATTTATATGATGGATTACATTAATTGTTTTCGTAATGTTGAATCATCCCTGCATACCTTGTATGAATCCCACTTGGTCATCTGAATTATTTTTTTGATATGTTGTTGAATTCTATTGGCTAGAATTTTGTTGAGGATTTTTGCATCTACGTTCATGAGGGATATAGGTCTGAATTTTTTTTTTTTTTTTTTTTTTGTGGTGTTTTTACCTGGTTTTGGTATCAGGGATATGCTGGCTTCATAGAATGAGTTTGAAAGTATTCTGTCCTTTTCTATGCTTTGAAATATTTTTAGTAGTAGTGTTGTCCACTCTTCTCTGAAAGTTTGGTAGAACTCTGCAGTGAAGCCATCTGAGCCAGGGCTTTTTTTTTTTTTTTTTTTTTGCTGGAGTTTTCTGAATACCTTTTCAATCTCTTCTTTTGTTATGATTCTATTTAGTTGTTCTACCTCTGTTTGTGTTATTTTAGGTGAAGTAGTATGTTTCCAGGAAATAATCTATTTTTTCTACGTTATCAAATTTGTTAGAGTACAGTTTTTCATAGTAATCTGATATGATTCTTTTAATTTCAGTTGGGTCTGTTGTGATATCGCCCATCTCATTTCTTATTCGGGTTATTTGCTTCCTCTCCTGTTTTTCTTTTGTTGGTTTGGCTAATGGTTTATCAATTTTGTATATTTTTTTCAAAGAACCAGCTTTTGCTCCTGTTAATTCTTTCAATTGGTTTTCTGTTTCTATTTCAGTTAGTTCTGTTCTAATTTTTGTTGTTTTCTTCTGGTGCCTGAGAGTTTCTTTTGTTGCTCTTTTTCTATATGTTCAAGTTATAGGAATAGTTCTTTGATTTTGGCCCTTTCTTCTTTTTGGATGTGTGCATTTATTGATATAAATTGACCTTTTAGCACTGCTTTTGCTGTGTCCCAAAGGTTCTGATAGGAAGTGTTTTCATTCTCATTGAATTCTATGAATTTCTTTATTCCATCCTTAATGTCTTCTCTAATCCAGTCTTTTATGAGCAGTGTTTAGGTTCAGTTTCCAAGTGTTTGACTTTTTTCCCCTGCTTTTTCTTTTATTGATTTCCACTTTTATGGCCTTATGGTCAGAAAAGATGCTTTTGCTCTGGATTCTGCTAAGGCTTGCTTTATGACCTAATAGTTTTTTTGTTTGTTTGTTTTTTTATTGTAGAGAATGTTCCATGCACACTAGAAAAGAAAGTGTACTTGGTTGCTATTGGGTGGAGTGTTCTGTATATGTCTATGAGGTCAAGTTGGTTGATTGTGCCATTTAGATCTTCCTTGTCTTTATTGAACTTCTTTCTCGATGTCCTGTCCTTCACCCAAAGTGTTGTGTTGAAGTCTCCCACAGTTATTGTGGGGCTGCCTATCTCACTTTTCAGTGCTGATAGAGTTTGTTTTATGTATCTTGCAGCCCTGTAATTGGGTGCATAAATATTTACTATGGTTATATCTTCCTGGTGTATTGTCCCTTTAATCATCATATAGTGTCCTTCCTTATCCTTTATGGTGGATTTAACTTTACAGTCTATTTTGTCAGAAATTAATATTGCCACTTCTGGTCTTTTTTGATTGTTGTTTGCTTGATGTATTTTTTCCATCCTTTGAGTTTTAGTTTGTTTTTATCTCTAAGTCTAAGGTGTGTCTCTTGTAGGCAGCATTTAGATCGATCTTGTTTTTTAGTCCATTCTTTAACTCTCTGTCTCTTTATTGGTGCATTTATTCCATTTACCTTCAATGTAATTATTGATAGGAGTGAATTTAGTGCTATCATTTTCATGGTTTTTTTTTGTGTGTGTTTTGACAGTTTCTTTTTCCTACTTAATTTTATGTGCCGAGTAGATTATCTTTATGTATTTTCCTTTCCTTGTATTTGTTGTTGTTGATTTTGTTTCTGCTGAGTCTCTATTTTTTTATTGTATTTTATTTTGATGAGTAGGATAGTTTGTCTCCTTTGTGGTTACCTCGTTCATTTCTTTGCATTGCCATGCCTTCCTCTCCATATGTAAGGCCTATGATTACATTTCTTAGTCCCTCTTTGGTGTTTCAATGTTGTCTTATATAATAACATTGCTGGTACCCTGTTTTGAGTTTTTTTTTTTTTTTTTTTAATCTTGCTTTGTTTTTTTTTTTTATTTCCCTGTCTGGGTTGACTTCTGATTGCTCTGCCCAGTGTTGTAGTCTTGGGCTGATACCTGATATTATTGATTTCCTAACCAAGGTAATCCCTTTAGTATTCCTTGTAGTTTTGGTTTGGATTTACAAATTCCCTAAACTTCTGTTTACCTGGAAAGTCCTAATTTCACCTTCATATTTAAGAGATAGTTTTGCTGGATACATGATTCTTGGCTGGAAATTCTTTTCCTTCAATGTTTTAAATAAGTCATCCCATTGCCTTCTTGCCTGCATGGTTTCTGCCAAGTCATCCGAGCTTATTCTTATTGGCTCTCCTTTGTAGGTGACTTTTCGTTTATCCCTCGCTGCTCTTAAAATTCTCTCTTTATCTTTGGTTCTGGCAGGCTTGATTATGTCTCGGTGGCTTTCTTTTAAGATCTACCTTACGTTTGATGAGCATCTTGGCTAGATATCTTCTCATCTTTCACGATATCAGGAACGTTTTCTGCCAACAAATCCTCAACAATTCTCTCTGTATTTTCTGTTATCCCTCCTCATTCTGGTACTCCAATCACTCATAGGTTATTTCTCTTGATAGAGTCCCACATGATTCTTAAGTTTTCTTCAGTTTTTTTTTAATTCTTTTATCTGATTTTTCTTCAAATATATTAGTGACAAGTGACTGATCTTCAAGTTCAGAAATTCTGTCTTCTAGTTGTTCAATTCTGCTCCTCTGACTTTCTGTCGAGTTATCTACTTCTGTAATTTTACTGTTAATCTTCTGAATTTCTGATTGCTGTCTGTGGATTTTTCCAGCCTATTAAATTTTTCATTATGTTCCTGAATAATCTTTCTAATTTCTTCAATAATTGCTTATCTGTGTGTTCCTTGGCTTGTTCTGTGTATTGTCTCATTTCCCTCCTGATGTATTGAAGGATTCTGTACATTAAACGTTTGAATTCTGGCTCTGGTAATTCCAGGAATGTACTTTCATCTCGAAGATCTCTGGATTCCTTGTTTTGAGAGCTTGTTGAGGTGGTCATGGCCTGTTTCTTTATGTGGCTTGATATTGACTGTTTTCTCTGAGCCATCTATAAGTTATTGTATTAGTTTATGCTTGCTTACTGTGTTGTAGCTTCTTGCTTTGTTTTGTTTTGATATGCTCAGACAGATTGCTTGAGTGAGGTAGCTTGATTATTTTCACCTTTGGAGCTCTGATTTCCTGTCCCCAGGTGGCTAGAGTTGTTTTCATGTATATCAGTCTAGGAGTCAATTCAGTTTTCTTGCATGAATTCAGCTCAGGTTTCCAGGTAGCTGATCATCAAGTGTATGGTACAGGCTCTGTCCTATAGTCTTAGAAGGGCAGGGGTGACTGGTGTAGGTACCGGTATCTGGTTGCAACAGGGGGTCACACTCTGAACAAGGCAGGGGTTGAAAACCGACCCATGAGTGTCTCTGAGGAAAGTGTGTCCCTATTCCATAGAGCATGCAGGTTGTTGGGTTCTGCAGACAGACCATGGGCACCCAAAGTTTTGGGTTGTAAGGCCTGGGAGGTACCAGTTATCCTTGGACCCCTGTCGCAGGTGGCTGGGTGACCTTAGGGGAGCTACCAGATATGGGTAGGTGAGGACAGTGTTTTATAGGCAATGCAATGTCAAACATCAAACACCCATCTCTCCACTGCACAGCCGCAACAGTTCGAGTCTGCCAATAAAGGCCTATTCTGAAATAGGCCCACACAGGTCCATGCAGAGGGGAAAAGTGCTCAAAGTCCACAGACCATTTATGCCTGGACAGGAACTCCTTCTGTCCTGAGCTTTCCTGGTTAGTGGAGCTGGCAAATTGTCTTTTCCCCCAAACGCAAATTTTTCCCTTCTCCAAGGCCAGGAGGATGACTCTAGGCACTCAACAGTGCCTATCTCAGGCCTGGGGAATTCAGCCACTGAAGCCAGCTTGGGGGTGAGGGGGCTAGTTAAAATATATGCAAGTACTTAGCTTTTGCTGAGAGTGGCATTATTCTCTGTTTCTGGAGGTGTGAGTAGGCTGTGTGCCTGGCAGCTTCTCCTGAGGAAATTGTGGCTGAACGCTAGTACCAGCCTGCCGCTGCATCTTCAGAAATGGTGCCTGAGGGCTCCCTGCAATTCAGGTATGGTAACTCCTCTCGACTTCTGAACTGTCTCTTCCTCCTGCTACCCCTCTGTCATTTTCTAAGCTTGCCTTTGATGGTCAGGGCTCCTAGCTTGTCATAAATATACTCATCCCACTTTTTTTTCAGTTCTTTATTGTAAAAAGGGCTCGCCAGAAGCTTCTGTCTATTCCACCATCTTTGCTCCACCTCCTATTGTCAAATTTTTTATCTATTAAAATTATCATATTTTTATTTACCTTTTAAATATTGATATGATATAAAAATATGACTTGAGGACAGTGCCTGATCTTCTTTAACTTCACAAAGGGGAAGGAGAACCAAGATCAACAGCATCAGGCTGATTCCTATGACACAGGTGTCACCTATGCCTCCTCACCTTGCCATCCTTACTAACTCTGCCATAATCATCCCTCCCACAGCACTCTCTACTTCTCTGCTGGGTTCAGTAATTCATTGCAATGGCCACACAGAACTCACAGACCATACTCATGATTATGGTGTTTATTAGGGAAGTAACAGTTAAAATTCAGTGTCAGGAACACTCAGGATACAGTTCTTCCATCAAGACAACCTCTTCCCAGCCTTGCTCATAGGCACACCTCTTCCTGGCCCTCAGTCTCTTCCCAAAGGCACTCAGCTTTCTCACTCTGTGGGCTGAAAAGCCCACTTGGCCATCTCCTGTGGGTGTCTCCTGTGGGTCTCTCCTGCCAGTCTCTCCTTCCATGGTGGTGGTAGGCTCTTCCCCTTCCCACCTCTGGGGTGGCTTATTTCAAGCCCAGAGAGATGGCAAAGGTAACCAATTCCTTTGGTGGGCCACAATTACCGTATCTGTGCAGTCTTGCCGGATCATTTGGGTGGGAGTTATAAGACCATGATGACAAAGACTACACAAAAGTAATCCATTACACTGCACATGGTTAATTATAGTAATTGATTTTCAGACGTACTTAATTTGGTTTTGATGGATTATTCTTTTTTTTTTTTTTTCAATTGGCTAAAATTTTGTTGAGGATGTTTTTCATCTGTGTTCATGTGGACTATGTCTGAAATGTCCTTTTCTTGTAATGGCTTTTTCTGGTTTTGGCATCTGAGTATACTGGTCTCATTTCTATTTTCTGTTAGAGGTTAAGAAGTATTGGTATTTTTTCTCTTAAACCGTTTGCTAGAATTCATCAGTGAAGTCACATTGGCCTGGAGTTTTCTTTGTGCAGTGGTATTAAATTACAGATTGATTTGTTTATTTGGTATAGGGATATTCAAGGTTTTTTTTTTTTTTTTTATTGAGTCAATTTTGACAATTTTGTCCATTTCATCAAGGCTGTCAAATTTATTAATATTTTAATATCTATAGGTTATATTCATATTTTCTGTCTTTCATAACTCTTGTTATTGTTGTTGTTAGGTGCCATTGAGTCAGTTTCAACTTATGGAGACTCTGTGTATAACAGATTGAAACACTGCCCTGTCCTGCGCCAGCCATTCTCACAATCATTACGCTTGAGCCCGTCATTGCAGTCACTGTATCAATCCATCTTATTGAAGTCTTTCTTTTTTTGCTGACCCTCTACTTTTCCAAGCCTGATATCATTCTCCAGGGCCTGGTCCCTACTGATAAAATGTTCAAAGTAAGTAAGACAAAATCTCTACATTCTTGCTTCTAAAGGGCATTTTGCCTATACTTCTTCCTAGACAGATTTGTTTGTTCTTCTGACAGTCACTGTATAGTCAACATTTTTCTCCAACACCATAATTCAAAAGGTTCATTTTTTTTCTTGTTCTTCTTTATTCATTCTCCAGTTTTTGCAATGTAAGTGAGGTAATTGAAAATATCTCTTATTAGCAATATATATTTCCTTTTCCTGCTCTGACTTTGTATCCACTACCAGTATCCTTCTGTTTCTGTTCACTCTCCAAATCCTTGAGGTAGTCACTTTTTTTAAACTATTATTATTTTCAGTTTTTATGGGTGTATTTTGTGTGGGAAGCACTTTAGTGGAATCTTAGCTCATCATTAACTAAATTCGGGAGTTTAAACTTGCCTTTTAATTTTGTTTTTTTTATATTTTAATATACAAATATTTTAAACATGTTTTAATTAATTAAAATATTTAATATACAAATATCTTAATTGTATAAATGTTTTTAATATTTCTGTAATCATATTTACAATATTTACATTTATTCCTCTGCTTTCAATGATGTCTTAGAAAAGATTTTCCCCGAGAGTACATAGACATTCTGCCCATATTTTCTTCTATTAGTTTTTTCGTTTTATTTTCTATTTAATTTAAAATGCTATCCTGTTTTGGAAGATCTGATTTAGAGATCTAAATATTCCTAAACTGCTAAAAATTTGTTTGATCATCATTTTCTGAACTATTCTTTCTTTTTTTTTGCCTCTTTGTAATTCTTACTTTCATGATTTAAAAAAATCCCTGTATATACTGATAGGACTAAACCAACCATAAACCTGTTGCTAACAAGTGATTCCAAATCATAGTGACCCTATAGGACAGAGGAGAATTGCCCCATAGGGTTTCCAAGGAGTGGGTTTGTTTTTGTCTTGGTTTTGGTTTATTGTTGATTGCTCCCATATCCTAAACCCTGATGGCATAGTGGTTAAGTGCTACAGCTGTTAACCAAGATGTTGGCAGTTCGAATCCACCAGGTGCTCCTTGGAAACTCTACGGGGCAGTTCTACTCTGTCATATAGGGTCACTATGAGTCGGAATCAACTCAACATCAGTGGGTTTGGCTTTTTTGGTATAGGGTTTTCTTCTCAGATGTTTAATAAGCATTTCATACTTAATATGTCTCAAAAGGGAAAATCAATTTCCCTGAACCAAATGTTTATTCACAGTTTCCCTTATTTCAGTAAGTAGTAATACTGTCCACCCAATTGTTCAATCCCAGAACTTAGAAATAACCTCTCATTTACTCCTTTTCTTTCATCCTCCACGTCCAAACCATCAACAACTCTTTAACTTCTAGGAACGTAAGGTTCTAGGAAAATTGTTGTAACCACCTGACTGGTATCCATGTATAAAATTTTATCCTGTCCAGTCTATTATATCTTCTTCATCCTAGGATCCAGTCCTATAAGCATCATCCAGATTATCCTTTGTTTTTTAAAAGGGAAATCAGATTACGTTTCTCTTTATTTAAAACATTTCAATGACTTCCTGGTTTACATGAAGTCTGATCCAACTAGCTGATCATATGGTTTCTATTGACTTCTCTATGCACAAGTCATACCATGTTCTCCTAAGTTTTAGCTACACTACTGGAATCTTTCTAAGTGAAATAGGAATGTTTTAGATAACGTTGTTCAATCCATGCTTTTATTTTGAAGACCAAGCTTTTTGCAGTTTTTCCTGTACTGAGATTTCTCCTTTCTCAGGTATTTGAATAATTAATTTCTTCTCATTCTCAGATATCAACTTAAATATTCCTTCCTCAGACAGCCTGATCCTGGCCATCCTTCATAAACCAGCACCAGACATCCCATTTATGTTTTACCACTGTTTTTTTTTTTTTTGCTTATGTCTTTCTCAGTACTCATTACAATCTGTAATTAATTTGTTAACTTGTTGATTTATGCTTATGTTTTAGCATTCCTGAATACAACATATGATCTATGAAAGCATGCTTAATCCCCAGTTGCGTGTAGACTGATTCTTAATAGACACTTGTGACAGCCCATCTCCATGCTGGTTTTCATGCCCCTGCATATCCTCCTCCTGCATTAAATAGGGCTAGCCTGTATAACAAAGAGAAAATTAGACCATATTTCAGACCATAAAATGAAGCTGAATAAAGAATTTAAATCATACAAAATATGTCCTCTGACTTTAATGGAATTTAATTACAAATCAATGCCAGGAAGACCTCTGGGAAATTCACAACTATTTGGAAATTAAGTAACAAACTTCTAAATAACCCTTGGATCAAAGAGGTACAAAAAAGGGAATTAGAAAGCATTTTGAATTCAAAGAAAATGCAACACATCAAAAGCAGTAGATAGGAAGGGAATTTATAACAATAAAGCCCACATTAGAAAACAAGAAAGGTATTGAATAAATTACCTTAGCATTAACCTTAAAAAACTAGAAAAAAGAAGTGAAACCTAAAACAAACAGAAAATAAAAAATAATAAATATAGAAGAAATCAATGACACAAAAACATGGACAAACAATTGAGAAAATCAATGAAACCAAACAAGATTCTTTGAGAAGGTTAATAAAATTTATAATGCTGAGGTGGAGCCAAGATGGCAGAATAGACAGATGCTTCCGGCGAGCCCTCTTTACAACAAACATCCCAAAAAACAAGTGAAACAAGTATATTTGTGACAAGCTGAGAGCCCTGAGCTTCCAAGGCAAGCTGAGAAAATGAACTGAGGGGCAAGGGGAGGAAGAGACTGTTTAGAAACGGAGAGGAGTTCCTGGACCTGAATAGTGGGGAGCCCTCAGGCACCATTCCCGGAGCTGCAGTGGTGGTGGGCTGATACTAGTGTTCAGCGGCAGTTTCCCTAGGGAGAAGCAGCCAGCGACACAGTCTTCTCACACCTCCGGAACCTGATAAGAATGGTGCTCTTGGCAAAAGCTAAGTGCTTGCGTAAATTTTACCACGGTTCCCCCCACACCCTCAAGCCACCTTCAGTGGTTGAATTCCCCTGCACGAGATAGGCACTACTGAGCACCTAGAGCCATCCTCCTGGCCTTGGGGAATAAAAAAAAAATGTGCAATTGGGGGAAAAGACAATTTGCTGCCTCCATTAATGGGGGGAGCTCAGGAGAGAAGTGGCTCCTGTCCAGGCATAAAACGTCCATGGACTTTGAGCACTTTCCCATCTTCATGGGCCTCTGTGGGCCTATTTCAGGAGAATAGGCCCTTGTGGGAAGACTCCAACTGTTTCAGCTGTGTGGTGGAGAGGTCAGTGTTTGCTGTTTGACATTGCTTTGCCTATTAAACAAGGTCCTCACCTACCCACATCAGGGACCTAAGAACTGGTAGCTCCACTCAGGTCACCCAGCCACCTGCAACAGAGGCCCAAAGATACCTGGTACCTCCCAGTCCTTACAACCAAAAGCTTTGGGTGCCCATGGTCGGTCTGCACGCTCTAGGGAACAGGGATGTACTTTCCTCAGAGACACTCGGGCATTGGTTCTCAGCCCCCTGCCTTGTTCAGAGTGTGACCCCCTGTTACAACCAGATACCAGTACCTACACCAGTCACCCCTGCCCCTCTAAGACTATAAGACAGAGCCTGTACCACACACTTGATGATCAGCTACCTGGAAACCTGAGCTGAATTCATACAAGAAAACTGAATGGACTCCTAGACTGATATACATGATAACAGCTCTAGCCACCTTGGGACAGGAAGTCAGAGCTCCAAAGGTGAAAATAATCAAGCTAGCTCACTCAAACAACCCATAGGGGTATACCAAAACAAAACAAACCGAGTAGCTAAGGCACAGTAAGCAAGCATAAACTGATACAATAACTTATAGATGGCTCAAAGACGAGAGTCAATATCAAGTCACATAAAGAAACAGACCATGATCTCCTCAAAAAGCTCTCAAAACAAAGAATCCAGGGATCTTCTAGATGAAAGTGCATTCCTGGAATTACCAGAGCCAGAATACAAAAGTTTAATATACGGAGCCCTTCAAGACATCAGGAAGGAAATGAGACAATATGCAGAACAAGCAAAGGAACACACGGATAAAGCAACAGATAAAACACAGATAAAGAAATTAGAAAGATTATTCAGGAACATAACGAAAAGTTTAATAAGCTGGAAAAATCCATAGACAGACAGCAATCAGAAATTCAGAAGATCAACAATAAAATTACAGAAGTAGACAACTCAATAGAAAGCCAGAGCAGCAGAACTGAGCAAGTAGAAGCTAGAATTTCTGAACACAAAGAAATCACTTGGCACTAATATATATGAAGAAAAATCAGATAAAAGAATTAAAAAAAAATGAAGTAACCTAAAGAATCATGTTGGACTCTATCAAGAGAAAGAACCTACGAGTGATTGGAGCACCAAAACAGGGAGGGATAACAGAAAATACGAGAGAATTGTTAGGATTTGTTGGCAGAAAACTTCCCTGATATCGTGAAAGATCAGAAGATACTTATCCAGGATGCTCACTGAACTCCACATAGGGTAGATCTTAAAAGAAAGTCAGCAAGACATATTATAATCAAACTTGCCAAAACCAAGGATAAAGAGGGAATTATAAGACAGTCAGGGATAAATGAAAAGTCACCTACAAAGGAGAGCCAATAAGAATAAGCTCAGACCACTTGGCAGAAACCATGCAGGCAAGAAGGCAATGGGATGACATATTTAAAAAATTGAAGGAAAAGAATTGCCAGCCAAGAAACATATATCCAGCAAAACTGTCTCTTAAATGTGAAATTGAGATATTTCCAGATAAACACAAGTTTAGGGAACTCGTAAAAACCAAGCCAAAACTACAAGAAATACTAAAGGGAGTTCTTTGGTTAGAAAATCAATAATATCAGGTATCAACCCAAGACTAGAATACTGGGCAGAGCAACCAGAACTCAACCCAGACCGGGAAATAAAAAAAAAAAAAGCAAGATTATAAGGGGGGAAAAAAAAAAAGCTCAAAACAGGGTCCCAGCAATGTTACTGTAAAAAAGAAGACAACATTAGAATAACAAACAGGGACTAAGAAATGTAATCATACACCTTCCATATGGAGAGGAAGATACAGCAATACAAAGAAATAAAAGTTGGGTTAAAATTTAAAATAATAGGGGTAAATAATAAAGTAACCACAAAGGAGACAAACTGTCCTATTCATCAAAATAAAATACAAGAAAAAAATAGAGACTCAGCAGAAACAAAATCAACAACAACAAATATGATGAAAGGATAATATATAATCTACTCAGCACATAAAATTAAGTAGAAAAAAGAAACTTTCAGCAACACACACAAAAACGGCATCAAAATGATAGCACTAAATCCATAAAAAAAAAATTTACCCTGAATGTAAATGGACTAAATGCACCAATAAAGACAGAGTGGCAGAATGGATTAAAAAATAAGATCGATCTATATGCTGCCTACAAAAGACACACCGTAGACTTAGAGATACAAACAAACTAAAACTCAAAGGATGGAAAAAATATATCAAGCAAACAACAATCAAAAAAGGCCAGAAGTGGCAATATTAATGTCTGACAAAATAGACTGTAAAGTTAAATCCACTATAAAGGATAAGGAAGGACATTATATAATGATTAAAGGGACAATACACCAAGAAGATATAACCATATTAAATATTTATGCACCCAATGACAGGGCTGCAAGATACGTAAAACAAACTCTATCAGCATTGAAAAGTGAGATTGACAGCTCCACAATAACAGTAGGAGTCTTCAACACACCACTTCGGGTGAAGGACAGGACATCCAGAAAGAAGCTCAATAAAGACAAGGAAGATCTAAATGCCACAATCAACCAACTTGACCTCGTAGACATATACAGAACACTCCACCCAACAGCAACCAAGTATTTTTTCTTTTCTAGTGCACATGGAACATTCTCTAAAATAGACCACATATTAGGTCATAAAGCGAGCCTTAGCAGAATCCAAAACATTGAAATATTACAAAGCATCTTCTCTGACCGTAAGGCCATAAAAGTGGAAATCAATAACAGGAAAAGAAATCATACATTTGGAAACGGAACAATACCCCACTCAAAAAAGACTATATCATAGAAGACATTAAGGATGGCATAAAGAAATTCATAGAATCCAATGAGAATAAAAACACTTCCTATGAGAACCTTTGAGACACAGCAAAAGCAGTGCTCAGCGGCCAATTTATATCAATAAATGCACACATCCAAAAAGAAGAAAGGGCCAAAATCAAAGAATTATCCCTACAACTTGAACAAATAGAAAAAGCGCAACAAAAGAAACCCACAGACACCAGAAGAAAACAAATAATAAAAATTAGAGCTGAACTAAATGAAATAGAAAACAGAAAAACAATTAACAAAGCCAAAAGCTGGTTTTTTGAAAACATCAACAAAGTTGATAAACCACTGGCCAAAATGACAAAAGAAAAACAGGAGAGAAAGCAAATTACCCACATAAGAAATGAGGTGGGTGATATTACAACAGACCCAACTGAAATTAAAAGAATCATATCAGGTTACTATGAAAAATTGTACTGTAACAAATTTGAAAACCCAGAAGAAATGGATGAATTCCTAGAAACACACTACCTACCTAAACTAACACAAACAGAGGTAGAGCAACTAAATAGACCCATAACAAAAGAAGAGATTGAAAAGGTAAGCAAAATATTCCAACAAAAAAATGCCCTGGCCTGAACGGCTTCACTGTAGAGTTCTACAAAACTTTTAGAGAAGAGTTAACACTACTACTACTAAAGGTATTTCAGAGCATAGAAAAGGATGGAATACTACCAAACTCATTCTATGAAGCCATCATATCCCTGATACCAAAACCAGGAAAAGACACCACAAGAAAAGAAAATTATAGACCTATATCCCTCATGAACGTAGATGCAAAAATCCTCAACAAAATTCTAGCCAATAGAATTCAACAACACATCAAAAAAATAATTCACCATGACCAAGTGGGATTCATACCAGGTATGCAAGGATGACTCAACATTATGAAAACAATTAATGTAATCCATCATATAAATAAAACAAAAGACAAACCCACATGATCTTATCAATTGATGCAGAAAAGGCATTTGACAAAGTTCAACACCCATTCATGATAAAAACTTTCAGCAAAATAAGAATACAAGGAAAATTCCTCAACACAATAGAGGGCATTTGTACAAAGCCAACAGCCAACATCACGCTAAATGGAGAGAGCCTGAAAGCATTCTCCTTGAGATTGGGAACCAGACAAGGATGCCCTTTATCACCACTCTTATTCAAAATTGTGTTGGAGGTCCTAGCCCAAGCCATTAGGCTAGATAAAGAAATAAAGTGCATCCAGATTGACAAGGAAGAAGTCAAAGTATCTTTGTTTGCAGATGACATGATCTTATACACAGAAAAAACGAAGGAATCCTCAAGAAAACTACTGAAACTAATAGAAGAGTTCAGCAGAGTATTGGGATACAAGATAAACATACAAAAATCAGTTGGATTCCTCTACACCAACAAAAAGAACGTTGAAAAGGAAATCACCAAATCAATGCCATTTTCAGTGGCCCCCAAGAAGATAAAATACTTTGGAATAAATCTTTCCAGAGTTATAAAAGACTTATACAATGAAAACTACAGTACACTTCTGCAAGAAACCAAAAGAGACTTACATAAGTGGAAAAACATACCTTGCTCATGAATAGGAAGACTTAACATTATAAAAATGTCTATTCTACCAAAAGTGATCTATACATTTAATGCAATTCCGATCCAAATCCCAATGACATTTTTTAATGAGATGGAGAAACAAATCACCAACTTCATATGGAAGGGAAAGAGGCCCAGGATAAATAAGGCATTACTGAAAAAGAAGAACAAAGTGGGAGGCCTTTCTTTACGTGATTTTAGAACCTATTATCCCGCCACAGTAGTCAAAACAGCCTGGTACTGGAACAGAATTGAGAATCCAGACATAATTTCATCCACATATTAGCAGTTGATATTTGACAAAGGCCCCAAAACAGTTAAAATGGGAAAAGACAGTCTTTTTACAAATGGTGCTGGCATAACTGGATATCCATTTGCAAAAAAATGAAACAAGACCCATACCTCAATCCATGCACAAAAATGAGCTCAAAAATGGATCAAAGACCTAAATATAAAATCTAAAAGGATGAAGATCATAGAAGAAAAAATAGGGACAACATTAGGAGCCCTAATACGTGGTATAATCAGTATACAATACATCATTAACAATGCAGAAGAAAAACTAGATAACTGGGAGCTCCTAAAAATCAAACACCTATGGTCATCCAAAGACTTCACCAAAAGAATAAAAAGACTACCTACAGACTGGGAAAAAGTTTTTAGCTATGACGTTTCCGATCAGCGCCTGATCTCTAAAATCTATATGATACTGCAAAAACTCAACTGCAAAAGACAAATAATCCAATCAAAAAGTAGGCAAAAGATATGAATACACACTTCACTAAAGAAGACAACCAGGTAGCTAACAGATATATGAGGAAATGTTCACGATCACTAGCCATTAGAGAAATGCAGATCAAAACTACAATGAGATTTCATCTCACTCCAGCAAGGCTGGCATTAATCCAAAAAACACAAAATAATAAATGTTGGAGAGGCTGTGGAGAGATTGGAACACTTATACACTGCTGGTGGGAATGTCAAATGGTACAACCACTTTGGAAATCAATTTGGCAGTTCCTTAAAAAGCCGGAAATAAAACTACCATACGATCCAGCAATCCCACTCCTCAGAATATATCCTAGAGAAATAAGAGCCTTTACACAAACAGATATATGCACACCCATGTTTATTGAAGCACTGTTTACAATAGCAAAAAGTTAGAAGCAACCAAGGTGCCCGTTAACGAATGAATGGATAAATTATGGTATATTCACACAATGGAATACTACACATCGATAAAGAACAGTGAGGAATCTGTGAAACATTTCATAATATGAAGGAACCTGGAAGACATTATGCTGAGTGAAATCAGTCAGTTGCAAAAGGTCAAATATTGTATAAGACCACTATTATAAGAACTTGAGAAATAGTTTAACCTGAGAAGAAAATATTCTTTTGTGGTTACGAGAGCAGGGAGGGAGGGTGGGCGGGAGAGGGGTATTCGCTAATTAGATAGTAGGTAAGAACAACTTTAGGTGAAGGGAAAGACAACACACAATACAGGGGAGGTCAGCACAACAGGACTAAACCAAAAGCCAAGAAGTTTCCTGAATAAACTGAATGTTTCAAAGGCAGTGTACCAGGGACTGGGGTTTGGGGACCATGGTTTCAGGGGACATCTAAGTCAATTGGCATAATGAAACCTATTAAGAAAACATTCTGCATTCCGCTTTGAAGGGTGGCATCTTGGGTCTTAAATGGTAGCAAGCAGCCATCTACGGTGCATCAATTGGTCTCAACCCACCTGGTTCAAAGGAGAATGAAGAACACCAAGTGCATAAGTTAATTACGAGCCCAAGAGAAAGAAAGGGCCACATGAATGAGAGACTACATCATCCCATGACCAGGATAACTACATGGTGCCCGTCTACAACCGATGACTGCCCTGACAGGGAACACAACAGAGAACCCCTGAGGAAGCAGGAGAGCAGTCGGATGCAGACCCCAAATTCTCATAAAAAGACCAGACTTAATGGTCTGACTGAGACTAGAAGTACCACGGTGGTCATGGCCCCCAGACCTTCTATTGGCCCAGGACAGGAACCATTCCCGAAGCCAACTCTTCAGACATGGTTTGGACTGGACAATGGGTTGGAGAAGGATGCTGGTGAGGAATGAGCTTCTTGGATCAGGTGGACACTTGAGACTATGTTGGCATCTCCTGCCTGTATGGGAGATGAGAGGGTAGAGTGGGTTAGAAGCTGGCGAAATGGACACGAAAAGAAAGAGGGAGAGAGCGGGCTGTCTCATTAGGGGGAGAGGAATTGGGAGTGTGTAGCAAGGTGTACTTGCTACATAGATGGCACTGGGCTGCTTGGGCTAGCAAGGTGTACATAAGTTCTTGTGTGAGAGACTGACTTGATTTGTAAACTGCCACTTAAAGGACAATAAAAATTATTTAAAAAATTTATAATGCTTCCGTTGCTGTGATCAGGAAAAAAAAAGAGAAGGCTCAAATTATTAATGACAAATGTGAGAGAGGTTATACCACTTTAGATTTTGTATGCATTGAAAAGCTAATAAAGGAATATTTTGAACAATTTAAGCAAATAATATGACAACGTAGATGAAATGGATGAATTCCTTAAAAGAAACAAACCACCAAAACACACTCAAGAAGAAATAATAATAATAATAAAAAACCCAGTGCAGATATTCTAAATTACCCTGTATCTATTAAGTAATCAATTTTGTAGTTAAAGTGCTTCCAAAAAGAAAGATGGAGGCCCAAGTCATTTTACTGGTGAATTTAACCAAGCATCAAAGAATAAATAACACCGATTCTCAACAAACTCTTCCAGAAGTTTGAAGAGTAGTAAATACTACCTAACTCATTCTATGAGGGTCTCAATATCCTATTAGTAAAAGTAGGCAAATATATTGAAAGAAAAGAAAACTACAGACCAATATCACTCATGAGCATAGATGCAAAAATTCTACACTTAATGTTAGCAAATCAAATCCAATGATAATCAAAATGAAAAAATGCAGGGCTGGTCTAATTTCAAAAAGCAATAAAAAATTCTTCATATTGACAACCTATAAAAGAAAAAATGGGATGTAATTATTTTGATGGAAGCAGAAAACGAATTTTACAAAATCCTACATCTGCTCCTGATAAAACTCTAAGGATATTAGGGACGGTATAGAAATTCCTCATCCTGATAAAGAGCACTCAGGAGAGACATAATTGTAGAGAAGACTGAGTGCTTCCTCGGTAATATCAGAAGCAAGAAAATCATGTCTGATTTTCACTTTTTCTTTTTAATGTTGTACTGGAAGTTGTGACCAGTCCAATCGGCAGGACAGAGAAATAAAATTCATCCAGATTTTAAAGAAAGAAGCAAATTATCTTTAGTTGCAGACTACATGATCATATATGTAAAAAATGCAGTAGAATCGATACATAATTAAAAGTAGATTATTATTTACTGACAATGAAAATCATAAACTGAAATTTTAAAATAATACTCTTTATAATAGTATAAAATATGAAATATTTAGGTATAAAAAAGACGTGTGAGACCTGTATACTAAAAACTACAAATCATTGCTAAGAGAATTTAAAGAAGACCTAAATCAATAGAAATATGCCATAGATCTTGGTCAGAAAATTCAGTACTGTTAAGATGTCAATTCTCTCAAAGTTGACCTATATAAAAAAAAAAAGAAGAAGGTAATACTAATCAAAATCTATCAAAATCTCAGCAGACAAAGAATGAACTATTAACTATTGATATAACATGGCAGAGCTCAAATGAATTATCCAAAAATTTAGAATCTGGATAAAAATGAATCTACTTGTATGATTTCATTTTTACAAATTTCTAGAAAATATGAACTAATCTGTAGTGACAGAAAGCATATCAGCAATAAATTTGGAATGGGAGTAGTTGGAAAGAAACCAGAGGGAGGGACTATAAAGAGGTAGGAAGAATCTTTTCGCGGTGATATTTTTATTATCTTGCTTTTGGTGATGGTTTCGTGGGTGTATACATATCTCAAAACTTTTCAAAATGTACAGCTTAAATATGTTCAGTATATTGTATCTCAATTACATGACAAGTTGTTTTAAAAAGGATAAAAGCACTTGTTCCCTTTTACTGTTTCGTCAGTCATATAAAATCTCTCTCCCTTCCCAGAGACAACTATGGTTAATTGTTTCGGTCATATTCTTTCACATATTTAAATGAATTTATATACATATTTTCACCACTAGTTTGTCAGATTGGAGTACTGTAGTGGCTTGTGTATTGTTGTGATACTGGAAGCTATGCCACTGGTATTTCAAATATCAGCAGGGTCACCCACGGTGGACAGGTTACAGCAGAGCTTCTAGACTAAGGCAGACTAGGAAGAAATGCTCGATAATCCACTTCCAAAAATTAGCCAATAAAAACCATACAGATCATAAGAAAACATAGTCTGACCAGCTAGCTTGGGACAAGTCATCAGGAGTGATCAACTACTGGTGGAGGACATCATGTTTGGTGAAGTAGAGGGCCAGTGAGGGCAAGAGAGACCCTGGGTAAGACAGATTGGAACAGTAGCTGTACTAATGGATTTCTACATGTGGGTGATCACGTGGATGATGCAGGATGAGGCAATGTTTCATTCTGTTGCAAATATACAAGGTCTGAGTCTGAGCAGCAGCTATCACTATACATGTTTGTTGTGTATGTACATATATACAACTTTACATAAATTATGCCACACTGCATATTATTTCACAACTTTAAAAAGAAATGATTAGTAGAAAATAGAAATAAACTTCCAAGATCCAGAGATTCTTATAAATAATTGTAAGAACTTATCAAGTGCAAAGTAGAGGTATATATCTAACCCACTGAGATCATCCTCCCTGAATTTCAGAACTGCAAACATGTAACATATATAGAAGAGTTTAAATCTTGGGAGAGATTTTTCAGTGAGCAGGAAACAGGTTACTTACCAAGCAATGTGTTATCAGGTGGCTGTCTGACGCATTAGAAGTACTGGATGCTAAATGACGCAGAAGCAATACCTCTGAAACCCTGTGGGACAGGTATTTTGAATGTAAAATTACAAATTCAACCCAACAAGTTTTCAAGTGTATCCTCTCTCTTAGCACCTATCAAAGATTCTCTGATCCTGATGAGAGCAGTCTCAGTGCTTAGTGAAAATACCAATAAGTTTTCAGTCAGGGCCACATTTATGGTGAAGCCACCAAAGCTTAAAATTTATTCGCAGCCCCTCTCTTGCATATAGGTTTCAAGCCCTGAAAAACCGGATTCAAGCCTTCAGCATGAAGTTAGCCTTCAGCAAGTTAATCAGAAGGTATCAAAACAAACAAACAAAAAGCATTGCCATCAAGTTGACTCTGACCCATAGCGACACCGTAAGACAGAGTAGAACTGCCCCATAGGGTTTCCAAGGAGCAGCTGCTGGATTCGAACTGCTGATCTTTTGGTTAACAGCTGTAGCTCTTAACCACTGTGTCACCAGGGTTCCAGAACGTATCAACTTGGGAAAAAGAAATAATGGAAGATTAAAAAAAAACAAGAACAATATATGGAGTGAAGTATTAGAGAAGACAGAAAAGGACTGGTTAAGAACTCAAATTGAGAAATCTCTTTTAATTGAACAGGGTTATTCTTATTATTTTCCTCTCCTTGTTAGCCTGGAGGGGACATAGAAAAGCTTGCTGATATTCACTGTCTTGAGGGAGCAGAGTTGAGGCTGGGCATGCCTGATGGCTTCATTTTTCCTCACGAAAATAGGAAGAATGCCATCTGCTAATATAGAGGCATTTTCCTGAAGGCAGTTTCCCCTGGTGTATAATTTATTCGTAACATCTTCAGGAAAAAACAATTACGTTGCAGAATCAATATGGCACACATATTGTGATCTGTCCAGAAACACAAAATTCTCTAAACATCCTATTTTAATGTCCATTGATTTTACAGATAAACCAGATTGAGGTTTTTTAACATGGTCTGTCAATCAGCTCCTCATGTACAACCTTAAGAGGAGCAGCTGCCAGAGTCGGAATACTCGGGCTTTCTTCCTAACGTGTGTTCCTCTGAACCACAGCCTCGTCCTCTATAGTCTCTACATAAAGTCTCTCTTGGTTCTAAAATTTCATTATCTTATTTGTAATTTATTTATTACCTAAACAGAAAAATTGGAAGAAACAATTGTAAACCAAAATAATCAGAACATCTTCAGGAAAAATGAAAAAATTTAAACATAATCTTAAAGCATGAGCAGAATCGACATAATAAAATCTAACACTATTTGTATGGTTTTATCGGTTACAATGCTTTTTCATTTATGTAATAGTTTATTTATTCCTATTATAGCTATATAATGCATCATAATTGTTATTTCCACTCTACGGAAAGGCAATGAGGCTCAGAAAAAAAACCAAGTTATACTTATTGTCTATCTGCTATGTTCCAGGCACTGTAACAGATGCTGGAAAGGCATGTGTTGTGTCCCATGTTTTAGAGGAGCTCACTAATTAATGGAGTGTGATAGAGAGATGGAAAAATAAAGATTGAACAATAGGGTACCTTGAAAACATATCAGAAACCTGCAGGTACTTTCTCTTTTAATACCCAAATATTTTATTACAACCAAGGTAATGAAAAAAAAAATCTCTAATATGTCCTTCACATCACTATTCTGCTACAGTATCTCAGTAGGGTTCCTATGAGTCAGAATCCACTTGATGGCAGTGGGTTTGGTTTTTGGTTTTATCTCAGCAGGAAAAAAAGAAAAAAAAAAAAACTACAATCCCAAGAAAGAGATAACCTAAAAAAAGGAAATTGAATATGTTTCTATCCCTGGCCAATTTGTATTATACATCTTTAATTAACTAGATATGTATAATATATCTTAAGTTATTAAGTGCATTTCATGAAAAGTCAATGAAAGCTAGCCACATGCACTAACATGAAAGAAAAACTGAAAGAAAATCATTCTTCTCATTATGAGGAATAATATCACAATAAGAAACCTAACGGTGACCTATTTCTTAAATAATTAAACTGAATTTCCTGTAACAAAGAAGTCATTTTGTAATCTAAATGACCGCCTCCGAGTAACTCAAATTCTCATTCCTATTTCTTCTCTGGAGTCTACTTCTGCATTTAAGTATATATAATGTGTTGCCTTTCATTAATTATGAATACTTATTTTTTTTTTATCAGTGTGTCTGCATTTGTTCACACCTTATATGTCAATGTTAGAAAATAAGTTATTTTGTTACACAAATATGATATACATGAAATAATTATTTTAAAATGACTTTAAATTCTGAATGATGGAAATACAACCTATTAAAATATTTATAAATGTATGCAAGAAATGCATGTACCATTTTGCCTTAATGCCTGTGTGTTCTGCAGGAAAAGAGATATATTGGTAACAGTGCATAGATAAAATTCAACTTATTCTCAGATGTAAAAGAGCTTATTCAACAGTAAGTCACCTATACGTCAAGCTCATTATTCCCAAGTGTGCAGTTTTATAGTATGTGACTCTAAGTACATCTTTTGAGAGACATCGTTATGAAAAACAGCAGTGTCTCCAAATAATCTCGGTCTAAAAAAAAAAAAAAAATCAAGTGCATGTTAAACATAACTTTAATATTCTATAACCCAACTTAATTATTTTATGCACTTCATTCCTCTGAGGGTTGGAAACTTTTCATCAGTCAATTAAGAGTTTCTCTATCTTTACTGAGGATTTTCTAAGGGTGGAAAGGGGGATACCTGATACAAGGTCATCATCTGTCAACATTGACATCGGCTGTGGTGCACACTCTATCACCGGATCCCTGGTGGCCAGTTTATGGAGCAATCTTATTTTTTGTTGCAAAATACCTTTCCAATGTGTTTAAATCTTTACTCCTCTTGGGTGTTTAGAAAACATTTACTACTCCCACAAATTGCTGATCAATGGGAAACACTGTTTAGATCTTTAAACCAGCACGCTTTTTTGAGCAGTCCAGAGGGGAGTAATGCTTGTCAGCATCTGCCATGTCCTCACACTCCAGCTTTCTCCTGCCTGAATAAGCAAAGCAAAAGGAATGTATTAGAAAAGACAGAAGTAAAAGTGGGCCAAATGTTTTAAACTATTATTCTTAGAAGCTCAATCATTGTTGTGATTGAACCAAATACATATAGTCTGAGCTATGATCTTATAATATCTATAAAATTTTGAGTTGTATGTGTTTTCCAGGCTCTTTTGGAGCCCCAGTGGAAGCTTTGCAGAAGTTGGAGGCTGAACATTTAAGCTCACAAGGCACTTAGGAGGACATGAAATGATGTGCCAAGTCCCCTTCACTCTGTGAGACTAGGAGTGCATCAGGAAGTAAGGGGCAGAGAGGCCTTCTCTGGAGCCTAATTCCACCAGCATCAAAGCTTTCTCTGCTCCAGATCTGATCAGAGCAGACGGAGGAGCTCATTGATGTTTCTGCTACTCTTAGCACTGCTTCTGCTCAGGATAACCGATGAGCAAATAAAGCAAAATTATCACACATCTAAGGGGGTCAGCAACAAGGCTCACTTGATATCAGAGAGAAAATCAAAACTGAAATTACAAACAAGTGGACAAGTGCCCAAGGAAGTGGACCTAGACACCAGAGCAGAGGAGATTTGTCAAAGACTCTACATGACCAAAAAACTCTTTGCTGTCAAGTCAATTCTGAGTCATAGCGACCCTATGGGACAGAGCAGAACTGCCCCATAGGGTTTCCAAGGAGAGGCTGGTGGATTCAAACTGCTGACCTTTCGGTTGGCGGCCAAGAGCTTCATGACTGCACCACCAGGGCTTCAAAGACTCTATAAACCCTGACGACACTTGAGGCTGTAGCTATAGCCAGTTGGAGACAACGGGCCAGAGTAGAACTCCAACCTTTCCTCTCACATGGAAGCAACAGACAAAAAAAAAGTAGAACAAGGAAGGGGTGAGGTGGAGAACCAAACTCCCCACTATAAACACCTTTCAAAAAGCAGTGTATGCCTGACAGAGGTTGTTAGGAATTAGCTATGAAAGGAATGTGGGGTCTGGAGAGAGAAAGTTAGGCTCAAAAATTTCCAGAGTTCAGGGCCTTTCATCCTCATTGAAAAATCTGTCCAGAAATGCCCCTGAAAGGCCCCTCCCTACCTATATCTGAAACATATGCAGAAGAACTCCCTATGGTGGCCAGCACTGCCCTGTGGGACTTATACCTGTCTGGGGTGCTAGAGGGAAGCCTGAGTAGGATGTGAATTAGAGGTCTTGTGCTCCTGTTACACTTCTGGTGAGATCAGGCCTGCATAAGTGACACTGGCATTTGCCAATTTTGTAGCATATCAGTTCCCCACATTGATGTTTGTTCTCAATCACAGCATGCATCCAAATCATTTGGGAGGTTTTTATAACATACATGGCTGCCACATCAATGACATGGTCTGGAAATTCTCATCCATGAATTTTGAGAAAAATCCCTAGGAAGTTCTGATATGATGCCCCTAACCCTCACCGCAAAACACACTCCGATTGAGAACAGCCTTGCAAATCAGCATAATGGCAGATTCTGAATTCAGGCAGGTCTGCAACTGACTCCCTTCCAGTTACAAGCGTGTGTCTTCCGGAGTTTTATTTAATCTTTAGGACTCAGTTTACTTATCTTTAAAAGAAAAAAAAATAAGAATAATAGTATCTGCCTCAGAATATTGTAATGTTTAATGAGATAATTGAAGGCAATTGGCCTACCATTTGAAGTAGCAAATGCTGAATAAATTCTGATTGCTATTATTGGATACCATCAATTGACCAGCCTTTCCTTGAAGAAGTTCCAACATAACTTGTGTAACTCCCACAAATATTTCTCCAAACCTGCAATTGTATCTCCACATGGCAAAACTGAAATAGCCCTGTACTAATTTCTCATGTTAACTGACAGAAGGGGTTGAGGGGAAATGGAACAAGGTATACTCGTTGAGTGGGTAAAAGAATAAGCCCAAGGAAACCAGACAAAGCATGAGAGCCCTAGTTATTTAGAAGAGAAGGGTTTGAACAAAGAAGGAAGACATAAGGCATTATCAAAGCTGTATTTGTGACTATATAGTTCAGACTAGAATTAGCCCTTAGACGAGCTGGAGGCTTAGACAATTAACAGCATTATCAAGCTTCAAAAAGTAGCCCTGGCAGCACAGTGGTTAAGTACTCTGCTGCTAACTGAAAAGCAGGTGGTTCAAATCCTCCAGCTGCTCCACAGGAGAAAGATGTGGCAGTCTGCTTCTGTGAAGATACAGCCATAGAAACTCTATGGGCAGTTCTACTCTGTCCTATAGGGTCACTATGAGTCAAAGTCAACTCCAAGGCAAAGGGTTTATCAAACTTCAACTCTTTCCTCTTATTCAAACTTTGAACTTCCCTAAATAAGTAGAGTTTTGTGACAAGATGAGTTCACAGGAAAATGTGACTCAGAAAAGTGGTTAAGGTTGACTTTCTCGTTGCTGTTTCCTGTTTTTCTTCCAACTGATGTATTTTTGGCAGGGAGTCTTGTTATAAACCGTCTGGGACAGTTGTTTCATGATATGTATTAAGTTGCTAAAAAGGGAGAATTCTGAGTTAGTGAATGACTAAACTGTGTTTTTATCCTGAATAATGATAGACCTACTAGACAATTGTAACTGGATTTTCCATTTCTTTCCTGACAACAGCATAGTGCTATGGGGATGGATGTCCTTTAAATAGATAAATGTATAAACTATAAATGCTTGAGTCTTACTTATTTTCTTCCCACTACTAATCTCTAGACAATGGTACCATCTTTGGTCAGCCAGTTGTTTGCGTAGGAAACCTCAACTGCAGAATTTTTTAGCCTGGGAGTTAAGTTTAAGTTTCCTTTCCTTTTATTCCTTTTTCAAAAATTAAAGTTTTTTGTGATGAAAAATAAGGGATAAATGTACCTTACTGTTTTAAAACTTTGTTCTATTTAAGATGTGGAAATATGTGTGTGTGTGCACGCGTGGCACCCTCAAAAGGAAAATATGTTCTGTCTTAGTTTGAAACAAAATGATTATACTGCTGACAAGACAGAGACTTCAAAATGAGTTCATATGACATCACAAAATGAATTTTAAGACAATAGAGAATCTCTCTGCTTCTTTCTATGCTAAATAGTTCTTTCTGTTTACTGATCTGATATCTAAAGTGCTTACTGTCATCTTGCCAAAAACCAAGATACTGCATTTCCAGTAAATCTAAGGAATTGATACTAATATCCAATTATTGCAGTGAACAATTACTTTGATATGTATTTCTACATAGCTTAGGTAGATATATCTGATTATCAATTCATATTTGCTAATAAAACTAAATCCCCCATGTGTCTGTCAGTTTGTCGTACTATGGGGGCTTGCGTGTTGCTGTGATGCTGGAAGCTATGCCACCGGTATTCAGATACCACCAGGGTCACCCACGGAGGACAGGTTTCAGCTGAGCTTCCAGACTAAGACAGACTAGGAAGAAGGACCTGACAGTCTACTTCTGAAAAGCATTAGCCAGTGAAAACTTTATGAATAGCAACAGAACATTGTCTGATATAGTGCTGGAAGATGAGTCCCCCAGGTTGGAAAGCACTCAAAAGATGACTGGGGAATAGCTGCTTCCTCAAAGTTGAGTCGACCTTAATGATGTGGATGGAGTAAAGCTTTCGGGACCTTCATTTGCTGATGTGGCATGACTCAAAATAAGAAGAAACAGCTGCAAACATCCATTGATAATTGGAACCTGGAATGTATGAAGTATGAATCTAGGAAAACTGGAAATCGTCAAAAATGAAATGGAACGCATAAACATCTATATCCTAGGCATTAGTGAGCTGAAATGGACTGGTATTGGCCATTTTGAATCCGACAGTCATATAGTCTACTATGCTGGAAATCACAACTTGAAGGGAAATCGTGTTGCATTCATTGTCAAAAAGAACGTTTCAAGATCTATCCTGAAGTACAACGCTGTCAGTGATAGGAAAATATCCCTATGCCTACAAGGAAGACCAGTTAATACGACTATGATTCAAATTTACGCACCAAACACTAAGGCCAAAGATGAAGAAATAGAAGATTTTTATCAGCTGCTGCAGTCTGAAATTGATTGAACATGCAATCAAGATGCATCGATAATTACTGGTGATTGGAATGAGAAAGTTGGAAATAAGAAGGATCAGTAGTTGGAAAATATGGCCTCAGTAATAGAAACAATACCAGAGATTGAATGGTAGAATTTTACAAGACCAACGACTTCTTCATTGCAAATACCTTCTTTCACCAACATAAACGGTGACTACACATGGACCTCGCCAGATGGAACACACAGAAATCAAATTGACTACATCTGTGGCAAGAGATGATGGAAAAGCTCAATATCATCAGTCAGAAAAAGGCCAGGGGCTGACTGTGGAACAGACCATCAATTGCTCATATGCAAGTTCAAGCTGAAACTGAAGAAAATCAGAGCAAGTCCATGAGGGCCAAAAGATGACCTCGAGTATATCTCACCTGAATTTAGAGGCAATTTGAAGAATAAATTTGAGGCATTGAACACTAGTGACCGAAGACCAGACGAGTTGTGGAATGACATCAAGGACATCATCCATGAAGAAAGCAAGAGGTCATTGAAAAGACAGGAAAGAAAGAAAAGACCAATATGGGTATTAGAGAAGACTCTGAAACTTCCTCTCAAACGTCGAGCAGCTAAAGCAAAAGGAAGAATTGATGAAGGAAAAGAACTGAACAGAAGATTTCAAAGGGCCTCTCAAGAAGACAAAGTAAAGTATTATAGTGACATGTGCAAAGAGCTGGAGATGGAAAACTAAAAGGGAAGAACACGCTCGGCATTTCTCAAGCTGAAAGAACTGAAGAAAAAATTGAAGCCTCGAGTTGCAATAGCGAAGGTTTCTATGGGGAAAATATTAAACGACGAAGGGAGCATCAAAAGAAGATGGAAGGAAAACACAGAGTCATTATACTAAAAAAGAATTAGTCAATGTTCAACCATTTCAAGAGCTGGCATATGATCAGGAACCAATGGTACCGAAGAAGGTAGTCCAAGCTGCTCTGAAGGCATCAGCGAAAAACAAGGCTTCAGGAATTGATGGAATATCAATTGAGTTGTTCCAACAAAGGGATGCAGCACTAGAGTTGCCCATTTGTCTATGCCAAGAAATATGGAAGACAGCTTCCTGGCCAACTGACTGGAAGAGATCAATATTTATGCTTATTCCCAAGAAAGGTGATCCAACTGAATGTGGAAATTATAGAACAATATCATTAATATCACACACAAGCAAAATTTTGCTGAAGATCATTCAAAAACGGCTGCAGCAGTATATCCACAGGAAAATTCAGGCCAGTTTCAGATGAGGACGTGGAACCAGGGACATCATTGCTGATGTCAGACGGATCCTGGCTGAAAGCAGAGAATGCCAGAAGGATGTTTACCTGTGTTTTACTGAATATGCAAAGGCATTCAACTGTGTGGATCATAACTAATTATGGATAATATTGCAAAGAATGGGAATTCCAGGACACTTAATTGTGCTCATGAGGATCAAGAGGCAGTTGTTCGGACAGAACAAGGGGATACTGATTGGTTTAAAGTCAGGAAAGGTGTGTGTCAGGGTTGAATTCTTTCACCATACCTATTTAATCTGTATGCTGAACAAATAACACGAGAAGCTGGACTATATGAAGAAGAATGGGGCATCAGATAGGAGGAAGACTCATTAACAACCTGTGTTATGCAGATGACACAACCTTGCTTGCTGAAAGTGAAGAGGACTTGAAGCACTTACTAATGAAGATCAAAGACCACAGCCTTCAGTACGGATTGCACCTCAACATAAAGAGGACAAAAATCCTCACAACTGGACCAATGACCAACATCATGATAGAAGGAGAAAAGACTGAAGTTGTCAAAGATTTCATTTTACTTGGATCCATAATCAACAGCCATAGAAGCAGCAATCAGGAAATCAAAAGACACATTACATTGGGTAAATCTGCTGCAAAGGACCTCTTGAAAATGTTGAAGAGCAAAGATATCGGCTTGAAGACTAAGGTGCGCCTGACCCAAGCCATGGTCTTTTCAATTGCATCATATGCATGTGAAAGCTGGACAATGAATAAGGAAGACCGCAGAAGAATTGATGCCTTTGAATTGTGGTGTTGGCGAAGAATATTGAATGTACCATGGACTGCCAAAGAATGAACAAATCTGTCTTAGAAGAAGTACAGCCAGAATGCTCCTTAGAGGCAAGGACTGCGAGACTGCGTCTTACATACTTTGTACATGTCAGGAGGGATCAGTCCCTGGAGAAGGACATCATGCTTGGTAGAGTACAGGGTAGGCGGAAAAGAGGAAGACCCTCAACAAGGTGGATTGGCACAGTGGCTGCAATGATGAGCTCAAGCATAACAACGATTGTAAGGATGGCTCAGGATCGGGCAGTGTTTTATTCTGTTGTGCATAGGGTCGCTATGAGTCGGAATCGACTCAACAGCACCTAGCAACAACAACAACAATAAAACTAAATAGATAAATAAAATAGGTCTGTCCACAATATTCTTAAACATTTCTATATAATGCTTCAAGAGTCTTAAAGCTATTTCTTCAAGTTCTGCATACTTAAGGAAAATATTTGAGGAATTTGTCACAAAGGACTGAATGACAACGCAAAGACAAATGGAGTTTTACCATTAGGCTTTAATCTAATTAGTGGATTTCAGATGGATATGGACTTTGGGTCATTTGAAATACGAGCTTAAAAATCTGTAATTATTTAACCTGCTTTTCAACCTATATTTTATTAGTTTCTAGAGATAAAAGAATGCGATTTCAATTACCTCTTTGAACCATAATAAAATATTTATTCTGTATTCCTCTTCAAGTTTTATGACCTCAACTGTAGGGGCATTATTTTATGTCTTATTTGTATATATTTAGAAAATATGATGTCATAATTAGAAAAATATTTTTATATAGAGTTTATCTCTGAGATTTTATAAAAAATATTTTCTATGACCTATATAAAATTCCCAAATTAGGAAATAAAGAGTAGGGCACATTGTCTTATGTGATTTGGCCTTAGGTGCCTGGTAATATAGTTAATTCTGATGGTTGGGGATTTTGTTTTCTTGGGAAGGAAATTGATTGAAACCATTTAAATTATCTTTTCCTAAAAAAAAAAAAAGTAAAAGCAAAAATAACAACAGAAGAAAAGCTCTATATATCAATTTTCATCTAATAAAATCATCCCCTAGTTTCATACCCCAGCTCTGACAGAAACTAAGAATGTTAAGTTTCGTAAGTCATTTCATCTTTCTGAGCTTCAGTTTTGTCATCTGTAAAATAGATGCAATAATTTTATCTGTATATAGAATTGTGAGCATTGAGTAATTAAATATGTGGCATAGATGACAGTTTCATCAAAACTCATTTAACTTTCCTCTGAGCACATAGGTGGGCTGCCTTCCCAGCTTCGTTGCAGTTGGATCAGCAGAATGTGAGTGGAGATGAAATGTACCTCTTCTAAAACTGGACCTTATAATCATCTTTCATGATCCATCAGTGTTTTTCCATCTGCTGAATGGAAAGGACTCCTAAGCCTAGACTATGGCAGAGTCCTGAGGTGAGTATCACCTGGCTTTCTGAAGGACCTCTGCTGAAGAGGAACACCCACATTAAAATTTGTGTAAGATGTGAACTTTTCTTTGAAAGCCAATGAGTTTTGGAGGCTTGTTTGACCTTGCTGCTAGTGTACGGAATATAAGCTTCTCAACTAGACTGAAAGCACTGTGAAAGCTGTGATCTCTCTTTTCATGCTCTTCATTGTGTGAAGGAGCAGAGGGCCAAGCATTTAGTAAGATGCTCAAAAAGTATGAATGAAAGTATAAACAACTGAATACATATTTACAAAGTGGCCTGCACATGTGTATGCCATAAATCATAGATTATTGTCATGATTTTGTTGAATAGGCATTGTTTGTAAGTACAGAACTTCTTTTCCTTCTGTGCTCATCATTTTTCTTATTAAAGCCTTTAGTCTTCTTGGAAAGGATTACAGCTTCTTGTTTTGTGGATCTGGGCACTAGCTAGCTTCCACACATAGCAAAATCAGTTTTATTCTTTTGTAGGCTGCGGCTATTTCGATCAAAGTATGATTATATCCCAAGACTATTCATTTTAAATAGTTACTTTTTCAAATGAGTTATTATTCAAAGCAGTTAGTAATTTTGCAGTTCTTAGAACCATGCCTGGCACACAGCAATGTCTGTTAAAAAGCAAACACACACACACACATAAAACTCCGTCATCTTAACAGTTAAGCTTGCTTTTCTCCTTTCAGTCCCAAACAAATTCTTTTTACATTTACTTTTAATTTCCATCTGAGATAGTTTTAACTTATATCTGATGTCATTGCTTTTCCTGTTAATGGTATATTTCACTTCTGGCACAAAGACACTTCTGTTCTTATTCAAGTCTTATCATGAACATAAAAATTGCTCTCTTTTCAAACTGACAAATTGCATCACTCACAAGCTTTACACTCAGTGGTGTACTGGAGCCATCTTATACTGCCTAGTGAGAGCCAATTGTTAGCATTTCTTCCCAACACTGTGTTCAGTGACCTCATGTTGGATGCTTGATAGCAGCCACGGTGGGAATATTTACACCATGGAAACTGGCAGATGCTACAAATCAGAACACTTGCACTCTCTCACTCTCCCTTTCTTATAGGAGAGCCAGTTACTAAAAACTTAGGAAACCACTGTTAACTGTCATTTGTAAATCCAAAAAAAAAGTTATTCTGTAAGAAAGTTAAGATAAACACATAACGGGGAACTAGTTGATAAGCGACAACTAATGCCAAAGATGGCTCCAGGTCTCTTCTGTTCATCCAGAAACTTGCTTGGTACCTGACAAATAATATGCACAAAATACTTGTTGAATACATGATACAATTCGAAAACAATAAATGCTTTAGTTAGAATAAAAACTCCTTACTCTTACTGAGCACTTTTACGTGGCAGACATTATTTCAGCCAATTTATAAAAAAAAAAAAAAAAACTTAAAAAAAAAAAATTTATAGAGTCCTCAGAAAAACTCCATGAGTTAAACATCATCTTCATTTTCCATATGAAAAAAAAATCATTAACAAAACCTTCAATTAAGCCTATGAATGAGCTGTCATTTACATTGCTTACTAAATGCTTAATTCATATTTCAGTATACTTCAGGTACAATTTAAGCATTTGACCTTGAAAAATTGCAATATCTGGCTATAGCCCACATTCTAGCCTGGGAAATCAGCTGAAGCTTGGATGATTTACAATGTGTGCCCCTATTTGGTTAGAGTATCAAACCTCTAGTTTACCATTCTCCTCCACCTCTGATTCTAATTTTACGCCTGGTTAAGCTACCTCTTTTTTTGTACTTTCTGGACTCTAGAAACAGTTGTAGTTGTGATTCCTGAGGTACAAATTGCATCAGTAGTATTTGAACCCAGCACCAAAGTTTGTGCTCTGAACCAGTATGATATAATGACAAAAAAAAGGTATAATACAAATTTGGGGATATTTCAATTTGTCTTCATTGCCAATATTATTTTTAAAGCTAGGATATCATTAGATATGATTATGTGAGATAAAAAAGATATATACTTGTCGCTGTTTATGTCTGTTGATCTTTATTGGTACACACACATACACACATACACAACTCACAATTCTATAACTAATACAAAACGTAAGCAATAGTGCTTTCAAAATAATTCGGAAGGCATTGATTTGGTTGAACATATTTCCACCCTAGAACCTGCCTTCTAATTCTATCCTGTTTCATTAGGATTCAGATTCCCAATCCATTCACTTGGTCCAGATTTCTTATATATGCTTTTACATTTCCAGAATGTACCTAATGGCTCTGGCATGAAGCAAACCCAATCCAGATAGCAATTAAACACATGCGTATCAGAGAGTAAATTCTGCTATAACGATATTACTGTAGACGAAGTTTTCTGACTATTTGATTGTTATGAAGGGAATAGGGAGAGAGCAGTCTTCATCCTCATTCCTAGTCAATGCAGAAGGGAAAGTAGAATGACATTCAGGATGGAAATCTTTACAAGTATTTCCACAGGGTGGGGGTAGTGTCCCAAAAGCAAGATAGAACTCCTACACAATAGACATCACATCTCTGAGCTGAAACGCCTTGTATAGCTTACTGTTAGAATTTTGGTTTCCTATCACCCACAAGGATATATTGTGGGCTGGATATTTTGGAGAAGAAAAACCTTATCATGCTTTCCGCCCATGATTATTTTCCAAGGCCGACTCATCAACTTCATTTCATTGTGGGAGGAAAGTAGAATCAGAAAATGAGTGAAAACAAGGAGTTTTGTGTATATTAAGTTCACATCCCAAAACTCTGCTGTGTAGCCAGGCATAGGAGAGTCTTCTGTATATTTAACCTTATGCCTAAAATAACCAAAGATGAAAGCATTTTTTTTTTTTTTTTTACTTTCAGGTATATCAGTTTAAAATATAGCACCTAGACTTATCAATGCCAACTATCACTAAACTAGAGTGCTTTCACTACCAAGGCCAGTCAATTGTGTGTCCTGAAGAGCTGTTACTTACACTACAACAGTGCTGACACAAACAGGGCCAGGAGGCAAAGGTAGAATTTGCTGTCATGTATGAACGCCTTGAATAGCTCAGGTTTGCTGTGAGTTAAGGGACAAAAGACCTCATCCTTAAAGACACAGTGACTCATGGTCATTAAAGTTAAATCCTAAACTTGGTTAATAGGATTTTCTAAACCTAGACTCCTCTCTTAGTTCAAAATCTCGACTTGGATTCCGTGTGAGGTTTATTTATACGCATGAGTCAACAGTGCCCTGAAATGGTTAACATGCAAGCAAGTAATTTACCTAAAAGTGAGGAAGGCACCAGGGAGAATCTGGCTTTCTGAGAAGCATGACTCACTCTAATACTCCCTTTGATAAATATATTAGCAAATAACGTGTTATAACAAACGTTCTCTTCTCTTTTCCCTCCCCTCCCCACACGCGCACATCACCTAGTGATAAAAAAATAGGAAGGTCATTTTTATCCTCTTATTGCCTTAACATTTGCCAGAACATCCCAATGTCATAAATTTCCAGAGCACATGCGTATCTATTTACTTATGAGGCTACATTAAAGGCGACTGTGAGAAATACAAGCGAGGTCATAGAATTCAGCAATATTAGCTTTCAGCAGAAGAGAAGTAGATGATTGAAGGACATGGTCTGTTTTGCTTATAAAGTAATATGATACACTGTACTCCCACCTGCTTCTCTACGCTCTGAATTATGGGCTCCCTTTATGCCTTTTTTTTTTATGCCTACCACATGACTCCCTAGTTAATCACTGTTCTTAAACGAACCTCCCTTTATTCTATAAAATGACATTTGATAACATTTAGGGTAATTGTTTTGATCCTATGTGGTAAACTGATTAGTTACTTAAAGCCACTGGAAAATAAAAGTATAAACATTAAGATAATATTAATTATTGAAAAAGGATCAGTCCTAATGAAATTCATGTTTGAATCAGATTCTTATTTGACCGTAGAATTACAAAATGGAGTAAGAACAATTATTTTAAACCCACTAAAGTATGTACCTTATTGAGTAGTGCTTACTGTTATTTCTTGTGCATTTAAAGGAGCAGAAGAGGCGAGTGCCTTGTTTTGTAGCACTTCACTACTATTAATGACAGACTTATATGGCACAGAAAGCTTGTTCTTTCCTCATTTCCAACACTAACAGGACAGATGATAAAAAAAGAAGCTGATATCCTAGATGAGTGTTTCCAAGAAGGTCAAGAACAAAATGTAATTGAAAAGATGGCTCAATATATTTTTTGTGAAGCCACAAGAGATAAGTACTTACAGAAAACAATGTAATTCAGTGAGTTTCACTCTATGCATTTGCTGTCAGGTAGCTCAGAACTAAAAAGGGGTTTTAATTACAATCTCATTACATTTGCCCTCTGAGCCTCATTCAAAGTGCTCTTTGCTCTTTTTTTAGCTTTATAATTTCTTCTCTTGCATGTCATTTTAATCCTTATGCTAACATAACAATTTTTAAAAGTAGGATACAAATTTAAAAAATGCTTTATTCACTAATATTAACATCAATAAATGTATTATTATATATTAAATGTATTAATGACAATAAAAATAGCAAACATTAATTGAGTACATATTATATACCAGGCATTGTCTGATAAAATTTATATACATTAAATAATTAAATTCTTATGAAAACCATATACAATATACACTGTTGCAACCCCTGTTTTACAAGTGCAGTAAGAAAGCGATTCACACAGCTAGTAGGTATTGAGACCAGGATATATACATAGACATTGTATAACTATATAAAAAAAAAAGGTGCAATAAATTAGCTAAGTAAATAAATGTTAAATCTATTTTCCTTGAGCTTTTTTTGGATAGTTTTAAATTTGGTAAATATTTTAAACAGTCCCATATAAAACCCTATTTGGTTTTAAATGAGTGAACATGAAGATAAATAACCTGGAAATAAATTGTTCTGACTTGTGGGAAAATTGACAAATGACTTTCATTTTTGTAAATTTCTTGAGTACTAATATAGTGTTTGGTCGTAATGGATACTCATCTTTTTTTTTTTTTAATTCAAAAATTAACAAAAGAATGACCAAATTACCAACTAAATAATGAGATTACAGATGCCACCTTTAAATACTTGGGTCAACCACAGAATATGTCTACTCATCCACTTCTTAGAACAGAAAATTTTCATGCCCTCTAGAACCTTCCAAAATTGTCCTTGAAATTGTCATAAGCTAGAGTCCTTATTGCATTATCAGTGAATCAGGTAACAGCCACTAAGACCAGTAGAATTAGTTAGATGATAGAATTAAGGATGATAATTAAAGGACATACAAAATCAATACTGTATGTACAGTGTTATATGGAACAGGTCAGCACTAAACTACAGCTAAGAACCAATGGAACAGATCATTGAAAAGGAACAGGGAGGGTGGGAAACCAACAAAGGAAAGAACCTAGGAGGGGAGGAGGAAGGGGAAAAGATTGTAATATAAACATTCTATTTCTGATTATAAAAAATATACTTCAAAATGTCATAGTTTTCCAACAGTAAAAAAAAAAAAAATCATTTCAGAGAGCAAAAAGCAAAAATAAAACATTGCAAAATATTGCTTAACCTTATTGTGACATTCATCCTTTAACTATGAGGTCATAATACTTTTTTTTCATTTGTTTTATATTATTGTTGTTATTTATTTGGATTTGCAGTTCTCATTGGGACATTCAGATAAGTGAGCCATGCATATTCTGCCATATAGATTTCCAGCAGTTCTTTATTTTTTCTCCATCTAGAAGGCAAACATTAGTATCTAAAGAGGCCATGCGGAACAATATGACAATTAAAAAGTTCTTGTTACAGGTTATTAATAATTCCCCTTTTAACTCTAGCTAAAGGCATAAATACGATATCAATGACAAGAAAACCATAATGTGATATGATCTATCACTAATAAGATGGAAAATTATATTGTAAGATTTTTATATATCACTAATAGGATTTATTATAATGGGATTTTCATGCAAGATCAAGCATTATCTGTAAAGCCTCTGGATAAGAAAGCAGACTTATATTTCATGCTCATAAATAGCACTGTGTATACATTACATTTAATCCCTGCACATGAACATCTATAGCCTAAAAAGAAAGTTTGCTACTGTTCGTTACCATGATCAGAATACGTTATCTTGTCATGAGAGAGTTTTTATAGTTTTCCATCAGGAACTTTATTGATTAAAATGGTCTTCATATTTAAAATGTCTTAGAGTTTGGAAACCCTGGTGGCGTAGTGGTTAAGTGCTACAGCTGCTAACCAAAGGGTCTGCAGTTTGAATTTACCAGGCACTCCTTGGAAACCCTGTGGGGCAGTTCTACTCTGTCCTATAGAGTCGCTATGAGTTGGAATTGACTCCACGGCACTGGGTTTGGGTTTTATAATTAGCTTAGGAGTAGAAGCTCATGTTTATTATTATCCCATATTTACCTATGTACGGTTTATTAATACCTTTGTGTGTGTTTTATTAGTGAAGCTTTTTTAAGATTTTGGATATTTAAGACACAACAAAAAGTGAATTTCAAACATGATAATGAACAGTTTTGACATTAAAAGTAAAGTTGGAATTTTTAATTAATGTTACAAAAGTGACTTAAAAAGGCACTAGAGATTTTATACAAAGAAACAATTAAGGCATTAACTTATTTCTGAGATCAACTGGCAGAATTTTTGAATGGAGATTGATAATGTTACTCTGTCAAAGATTACTTTATTTCTCTTAAGTCTAATGATAGTTCTTTATTTTTCTCTCTGTCAAAGCACAGAATTTTCTGAGTTACAGATTTGTCTTATTTTCAGGCTTTCAGTGTCTTTGAAGAGAGCAATGCACACAATGAGAGCAAAATTCATTAATTCCCAGGGCAGGCAAGTGCCCTCTGCTCTCTTCTGCCCACCTAGCAGCTCCGGATACTAAAAAGCTCACAGGGGTCCACTCCAAACCTATGATTTGCAAAGCAGTAGTTTATGCAAATCTGATGTTTATGGACCCTGAGAGACCTCTGAAAACTTTTTGCAATCATCCAGGGCTAATTATCGCACCCAACTAGACATCCATAGGAGCACAAATAAATAACTTGTTGGGCTCTTGAGGTTCCTTCTGATTTGTGCATACCGTACGGATTGCTAGGTTTAGCCAGTTAAGAGTGCATGTGGTTTTATATGGAAAAATAGCATAGGTTTTATGGAGCCAATGAGGCTTCATAGGAAACCCTGGTGGTGTAATGGTTAAGTGCTACAGCTGCTAACCAAAAGGTCAGCAGTTCAAATCCACCAGGCACTCCTTGGAAACCATATGGGGCAGTTCTACTCTGTCCTATAGGGTCACTATGAGTCAGAATCAACTCAATGACAAGTTGTTTTTTTTTTTTTAATGAGCCTTCATACTACTTTCTGTCATTAGCACAAATATTGACTAACAGAAGAATCAATGTCATATCTTATCTGGACTGCTCTGAATGTACAGTTCAACTCTTTCAGAGGTTGTTCCATACCAGTTGTATACGATTAGTGTTGAAGTTGTCACTATGCACTTCACAAGATTTCATATCCTTATGCAGGAAATATGACTGGAATGGTGAGGGTGGGAAGAAAAGTGAAAGATATGAACATGTTATTCTATTTGGCAAGTAAATGCAGAAGCCTCCAGTATTTAAAATACAGCAGATCCTTTTATCAACCTTCCTCTGCATTCTCCCCCACTCCTACACTGTATGATGTCCACAGACCACTGAGGTTGGTGAGCTTTAAGAAAGAAGGTGTGTATACTCAGAGATTGAGATTATATCTTACTGTTTTTCAACCATCATGAGAATTAGGGATCCCTGCTCCAGACCCACTTCCTGCCTTCAGAGGTCACGTGGTGTGCCTACAAAACATTGTATTTAAATACGCCTTAACTCTAACCTCGAAACACCCAGGTGGAGCAAACAGTTAAGCACTTGGCTGCTAACCAAAAAGCTGGTTATTCGAGCCTGCCCAGAGGTGCCTCTGGAGAGAGGCTTAACAATCTACTTCAAAAAAATCAACCAGTGAAAATCATGTGGAGCACAGTTTTACTCTGACACACATGGGGTCACCATGAGTTGGAATTGAATATATAGGAATTATTTTTTAACTCTAATCTTGAGATGCTAAACAGTAAGTGTTCTCAAAAGAAGGAACATGTTACAGGGCAATAGTTGTACAGTAAATGATATAGATACGTGCCAGGGATCAATATAGTAAGTAGCCACTTCAACTCAATTCACATTGAAATACAAAAGGTATTTCAATTTCTGTTTCTGCATCAGCTAATAATAATATGAATAATAGGTTTTTTTTTAATGATGATGATAAATACTAACACTTATTGAACAATTACTATATGGCAGGCACAGTACTAAGCACTTCACATGTATTGTCACATCCTATTCTCATTACAACTGTTATATACCATTTCCGTCTCAGAGATGAGAAGATCTATGCTTAGAACTACATGTGGGTGGTGACTAAGGTGGAATTTGAAGGCAGGTGATCTGATTGCAAATCCTCAACTCTTAACCATTATATTACACTGTTCTCAGCTCTGTTTTCTTATACATATAATTGATTCAGTTGTATACATTTAAGCTTTCTTTTTTCATTTCACTCCTTTCCTTCCTTTCTCCCTCCCTCCTTCCTCTCCTTCCTTCCTGATTTCCTCGCTTTCTCCCTCCCTCCCTTCTTCCTTTCCTTTCTTTCATCTTTTCTTACTAACAAGACTGAATGGCAGCTCTTCAGTGGTTTATCAATCCCTCTATACAACAGAACTGTTTACAGTCTCAAAATGGATGGCTTCTCCAGAATTTCTTCCTAGACAAGGGAGTAATTGACAAAGCTCTTATAAATCTTTCATCCACTGTAACTCATGACCGTTTCTCTTCTTTGATATCTGTAACTTCCTTCAAAAGTTATGAGACCTCAGAAGCCTGCTTGCTTCTATCTATAATGTTGCAAACATTCATTTGAAATTTCCCTTAAGATTTAGTATTTTAAAAAATATTTGAGTTTAAAATAATAAAAATGTTTTACTCACTATTCAATGCCAAGGCAAAGGGCAGATTATCCTTCTATTTTTCTGTTGGAAGATTGTTTTTAAATGTATATTTTGTTTCTCCAAAGCTTTCGGCTTTATAAATTGACTCAGTGATTTTAGTACATAACAGACCTCATTTTTATTGTGTTTCTCAGGTTCTAAATATCAACAGTATTTATGAGAAAAGAGATAAGATTCTAGGGAAACAAGGTTCAAAAAAATCAACCAGTGAAAATCATGTGGAGCACAGTTTTACTCTGACACACATGGGGTCACCATGAGTTGACCATTTTAGTACATAACAGATCTCATTTTTATTGTAGATTGTTAAGCCTCTCTCCAGAGGCACCTCTGGGCAGGCTCGAATAACCAGTGGAAAATATTTGAATTTTCCTTCTCTGATAGGTTTATGCTTTACTCAGGTTCCAGATTGTGCAAGATTATCTATAGGAATTCTCCAGATGGCAAGATATATCACATTCCATTACACTTTAACATGTATCCATTTATGCTGGTTCCTAAGAAAATAAAGCAATGCTTTTGATAATCTGAAAATAATAAAAAATTGTTTACTCTTTATATTTGTCTACTATGGGCTTACCAGGTAGTAGCAAAATCTAAGAAGTCAATGTCCTTTTCTAGTTCTACATATTTCATACTTTGTCCTTGAAACTGAGTTTGGCACTGGCCTCTTCCGTCTCTCGTAACATTCACTTTTTTTTTTTTTTTTGAGCTATTGCTTTCTCCATGGTTCTTAAATTCACAATAATCAGATTCCTAGTAACTAACACATATTCAATTCTTTTTGTTGTTGTTTTTGTGTGCCTTCTAGCTGATTTCGACTTGTAGCAGATCTATAGGACAGAGTAGAAATGCCCCATAAAGTTATCTAGGTTGTTATTTTTATGAGAGCAAACCTCCAAGTCTTTTCTGTCATGGAGCCACTGGTGAGTATGAACCAAACAACCTTTTGGTTAGCAACCAAGTGCTTAATCATTGTGCAACCAGGGTTTTTTCTCACTTCTTTACTTCCGCAAAACTTTCTCTTTCATATAATTTTTAGTCAGTTTTATTTTTCTCCATTCTATTTTTTAGTTTTAAATCATTTTTGCGAAAGAATCGCTTCACTTATCTAAAGAATACTCAGATGTCATAAGTTGTTAATGAGCATTCCATATACATAGATGTCAGTATTGCTTTCTGGTAAATCAAGTCACAAAAAACCACATATTAAAAATAACAATTGACCTGAATTAAAATGAAAAAGTGCAGGTTGTGGCACTAAAAAGATCACCTCAAGACTTAGTAATCTATTTAGAGGTATTGAAGAATGGATTTTGAAACTTGAATCTGCAGTTTATACAAAGGAATGGCTTAGTTTTTGCTTTTTTCATAAAATCAAGAAAGCAACACCTAATTCTGTTATGATATGAATTTAATATAACATCATCAGTAAAATTATGACTTTTATACCATAAAACATTATACACAGTGTTATATCTACCTGTATTATATATATGTTGTCAGTGGTGGTGGTTGCCTTTGAGTGGATTTCAACCTATGGCAACCCCCCGTGTGCACAGCAGACCCATTCCATAGGGTTTTCAAGTGTGTGACCTTTCAGAAGCAGTTAACCAGGTCTGTCTTTTGAGTCACCTCTTGGTGGGCTCAGACCACCGACCTTTCAGCCTATAGTGGAGAGCTTAATGATTTGTGCCAACTAGTGGTGTATGCACACATATTCCTTTTTTAGATAAAGAAAATGGTTTTTTATAAAGACCTACAGATTCAATATCTACACACTGAGGGTTTTTTTTTTCCCCCAGTGATTTTCTATGTTTATTATGAAAATTCTAAGTATACACAAACTTAAAAAAAATACTATAATAAAATTCTGTGCGGTCGTTATTCTCTATCTGCAATACAAGCTCATGGTCAATTTTCTGCATCTATAACTCCCTACCTAAGGCTATTATGAAGCAAATTCCAGCCATTATACCATACCTTCTGTAAATATTCCAATATGTATTTCTAAGAGATACTTTTTAAAAAAAATAACCTTGGCCTTTATCATATCTAGAACAAACTCACAATATTTACTTTAATATTACTAAATATTTAATTAATATTCAAATTTACTCAATTGTATCATAATTTTCTTTACAGTTTGATCAGGATTCAACAGAAATAGTTTGATAAATCTCTTTGTCTCATTTAATAGATACGTTCTCACTCCATCTCTATTTTTTTTTCAAGATTTTTGTTTTTATTGTTCTTGGGGAAAAAAAAAAAAAACAGGTCATTTGCCCTGTTTCTATACTTTTGATTTTATTTATTTCAGATATATTTATAATATTCTACAGAAGTTAATTTATTTTTGCAACTGTTAGGTAGATAAAGAATAATTCTTGATGCGAGCTAAGTACATTGTCTGCCCTGTTATAATCACTTTGTGATTGTTAATTACTATACATCTCCGAAGATCATGACAAATTAATCCAGCTACTCCCAGTCCAATCCAAAGGCAGATCCATAGTTGACCAACCGTTTCTGGCATAGTAACAGCAGAGAGAATGAAAACAGTGACATGCCTGCACACAGGGAAAAGACAGGAGACTGTGCTAGGTGATGGCATAAGTCTCATGGTCCTGACAGTGGTGGCAAGGTGAGTGGCAAGTAGGAAGGCACACACACACACACACACACAGAGCAGTTATCAAACATGCTACAGTTTCATTTTTCACTGGCAGTTTGAATTGTGAGAGTTAGGTCAAATATTTAAGGAAATAAAAGGAAGGCCAATTTTAGAAGGCAGCATGTGTAATGACTAAGACAAGAGTAGGAGGGAAGAAGGATGGCAGGAACAAACAGACAACAATAAAAAGATAAGTGCCAAGGGAAGATTTTGTATCAATGCTCTGGGTAGAGTAAAAGGTTTATTAAATATTAAATTTGGGGAAAGGAGAAATCTTAAGACTCCTGTCTCTTCATTGTTACTGCTGTATCAAGGTGTTGACTCAGACGCTTAAATGAAATGGATTCTGAACTTTCTATAAATCAATAAAGTTGAAAATTAGTTGGAAAGATTTTCTTCTGGCTCAGGAAAAAAAAAGAATAATAGTTTGATGAAGTTTTAGAAAATTCCTTTATTTTACTAGCCTGAGTAATGAGTTAAGAACATGAGTGTCCTAAAAAAAAATTTGAAAACTTTCTGGTTTTATCATGGAAAAGAAGTCTGAAGAAAAGTAGATCAGGACTGGTAAGGGGAATCCACAGTCATCAGATAACCAGGTGCTTCTTTCTTTCTTGTTCACTTTTCTAGATATGGTTACATCTTCAAATCACCCCCCACAGACCATGATGGATGGCACATCTGTCATACTTTACCAATCCATGCCAAAAGGAGAAGGGGAAGTGGAAAGGTCAAAAAGAAGAGCTTATCATTTTAGTTACCAATTGTAAGCAGTTTTCCCAGAAAGCTTCCACTTTCAATTACATCTTATTTACCAGAAATAGTGATTTGGTTACATCTAGCTAAACACCTGCGAGTCCTGGGGGTGTAGTGGTTAAGAGCTCGGCTGCTAACAAAAAGGTCAGCACTTCAGATTCACCAGCCACTCCTTAGAAATCCTATCTGGCAGTTATACTCTGTTCTGTAGGGTTGCTGTGAGTTGGAACCAACTCGACAGCACCTAACAATGACAGCCAAGCACCTATAAAACTCATAGAAAATCACCTAGTACTTTTTTTGCTGATTTAGTATCTATCAGACAGAACAAATGTACTTATGAAGAAGAATGTGCATAACTAAATTTAATTACTCCAACCACTGCTTATAACCCAGCAATTAAGAGAATGTTTGAGGCTCCCCTATGAACAACTGGATGAATTTGTACTACGTCAATTTGTTTTTCAACTATCCGAAGTGTCCTCAACTGTCTTTTGTGTTACCTTGAATATGACTCATTTAGCACTTTTACAAATCTCTCTCTCTCATTCTCTTGATAGGGAGTGCTTTGAAGATTTATTATCTTTTACCTAGCATATCCTGATTTATGATGGAAATTCAGTAAATAATTCTTTGTCTGATAAATCAATCACTTTTAAGGAAATCTAAATACTGTCACATTCAAACAGGCGCATATATTATAATTTTTGCTTTCAAAATGTTTGATTTTATAAATACAATAATAACTCTTTATGATGACATACTTAATTGATGTATTTAGTATCAAATTTTCTCAAATGAAGCCTTCTTTTCTCATTTGACTATGAAACAAAAATGGACGTGATTGCTCCACTCTCAGTGCAGCACTATAAATCTTACCTAGGTTGTCCCTGAAGGAATATACACCATTTTTTCCTGACAATAAAAATGTCTTAAAATTAAGTGGAAATATTCTTCATTATGGCTTAAGGTAATTGTAAAAATGAGTGTAAAATATAAAAGTGAATAGTACTTTATGAAACTCAGATATGAAGTGAAAATGGGGACAGAGTTCTCTTTACTTTCTCATAAACCTTGTCTTAGAAGCATGAGCTCCTGTATTTTTATGCAAATAATGTGTGTCTTCTATGTTTGTTTGCCAGCTGTGCCCTCCACCCAGAGGCATTTTGTAAGTCTGCAATGGTAGTTTTTTTTTTTTTTTTTTTTTTAAATAACAACATGTGGAAGAGGATTGACATGGTGGCACTTGTGAGGGCTCCTCACTGGGGGAGGGCATGGGCAGCAAATAAACACAGGAGGTGGGTGTTATTCATGCAAAAAAACAATAACTAATTCAATAAATCAACAAGTATTCATCAAGCCATTATGCTATTTTTTTCATGGGACTAGAAATGTGAATGGAAACCCTGGTGGTGTAGTGGTTAAAAGCTATGGCTGCTAACCAAAAGGCTGGCAGTTTGAATCCAGCAGACAGTCCTTGGGAACCATATGGGGTAGTTCTACTCTGTCCTGTAGGGTCACTATGAGTTGGAATCCACTCAAAGGCAATGAGTTTGGTTTTCATTTTAGAAAGTGTGAATCGGTCAGAAAAAGAATAAGAATACCATTCTTGACTTTTACAATAGCTATAATATTTCTAAAAATGACTTATTACAGGCAACATAATATTATACATATACCAAGTAGCTTAGTCTTTAAGTCTAATCATAGTCAGTTTCCCAAAGAGAGATTCAATACTCAAGCATGGACAACTAATACTGTAGCAGAAACAGGTTTTATTGATAGACTATTGGGTCCATTAACTAAATTATGAATTCTAGAAATGAGTTCTCACCCAAAATTAAAGATACTTAAGATACATGGATTGGAGAACATTTTCTCAAGGCATTACTCAAATTGACATTAATAACGTGCAAATTAACAATTCATTCAGCCTAGATTTTTTTTACTTTAGGGATGGTGGCCAAAGCTTTATCGTTGAATTGTCTAAACATGTTGCTGGAGGATTTGGGGTTGCTTTACGTTAAGGGAGGGGTCCCTGGGCGACACAAATGGGTAAACACTTGGCTGCTAAAGAATAGGTTGGCGGCTTTGAGTCCTCCCAGAGATACCTCAGAAGAGCTTGGTGATCTACTTCCAAAAAATCAGCCATTGAAAACCCTACAGAGTATAGTTCTATTCTGACACACATGGAGTCACCATGAATTGGAATTGACTCAATGGCAACTGCTAAGTATAAGGGTAATTTAATCCTCCCTCTAGGAGATTCCCACATCCGACTAGCCCGAACCTTTTAGCCAACGTGTTGTCTGAGCACATACGATATGAAGTACTGACTTCATCAAGATTAAAGAACAGGTTGTATAGATTCTTTGTAATTTTGCTTTAAATATATGATTAGTAAATGAGGATATGTGATAGAATTAAGTCTGAAATTTGCTTTTAGTGGTTATGAGATGGGTCCTCACCCCACCTGAGTGACTATTATAGCCTGCTTAAAAAAAAAAAGCTAAGAGAATTGTGCATTACCAAACTGCCTTCAGTCTGTTTGCAGCACTTTCTCTAAAATATTTTTCCTCTAAAATGTATCTTTTATATTTTTTGACATGCGGTTCCAGGAACCTTGGCTTTAACTTATCACAAATTCATAAGTGCTTCAAGAACAAACTTACACTTGTTTATAGTTAGTATCATAAAAAACTTTTTTTTGTAACACACACGATTTTCACTGAAGTGCAGTGTTCTCATTCGAAAAATGTATCAGCCAATATTTTATTTGAACATGATAAACCAAACCACAGATTAGACTTCATTCCTAACTGGTGTACCCTATGGCTGAAGAATAACTTTGGACAGAATGACTGAACAACATTGAAAGTTGTGGTGTAAGGACACGTGCACATACACATGAGCATATGAGCAAAGAAACAGTGACTAAGCCGTTAGAAACGAGGTTCTCACTGTGTTCAAGTGTTTTCAATATAAAGCACAACTTGTTCATTTTTATTTCTATAGCACAATCTGATGGAAATGAGTCACTCCATTCACTCTGTTATGATGCAAATTTAAAAGAGGCTCAGCAGTTTTGATGTTGCCTTTCATTTATGTCCTAGTTTTCATTTATGTGCTTCCTGCTCACTAACATTGCTCCCCAAAGCTTAGAGTATGAGAATGAGTTAATTTTCAGAGAAAAGCTAGTAGTGGATTTTGGAAGAGAAGGATTCCATCTGAAAAGTAACAGGTGAATTTACCCAGTATTGCATAGTTTCTTTTCTTTTCTTTTCTTTTTTTTAAGGACAGTGATTATGCCAGCATGTAAGAAGAATGTTCATGCACCCACATTCAACAAGTACTTACTGTGTGCCTGGGAATGTGCTTAGAGGCTGGAAAAGTGAAGAGTACCCTGGATAGAAACAGTCCCTGATCTTCTACTGCTTAAGATAGTGCGAGGAATTTGGACAAGCAAATACCCAGTAATGACAACAACAAATAGGTGCTATGATTGGTGGAATGCTGTCTGCTCTGGAACCAAATGGTGAGAAGACATAATCCATCCAGTAGGGGTCAAGGAAGGCTATTTAGAAAAGTAATTGTAAATTGAGTCTTAATGGTAGCTAAGGTGGTGTGACGGCTGGGCAAAGGATTAATCTAGACACAGAGTAAAGCATTTGTGAAAGCTCAGGGGAAAGAGAGATCAGAGTGCATTTTAGGAACTAAAATAAATTCAGTATGAAAGGAATTTAAAATGTAATGAGAGGAATGGAAAAAGATAATACTGAATGAGGTCCAGATTGTACAGGGCCTAAAAAACCATGATAAGAGATGTGCCTCTGTTCTAAGAGAAATGAGGAACTATTTAAAGATTAAAAGCAAGTAGATGACAAAATCATATTTTTATTTCAGAAATATCAACATACCAACACATAATAAATGGAATAGTAGCTGATAGCAATATTCAAGAGTAGAGTACACACATAAATTTAAACATTACAATAAATTTTAATTTTCTCTAAGATTTGTAATTTATTTTTATTGCTTTTTTTCCTTTTCTGTTGAAGTGTTCTCTAGTTTGAATATCCTTACCTTATAAATAAAATTCTTTTCCAATGCCAATTAAATGGCTTTTTAATTGGTTGATTAGTATTTGAAGTCAGTTTTTATTGTTTGTCCTTGAATGTATAGTAAATATCAAGTAATTTGCTTGTATTTGGACTTTTCCTTTCACTTAGGATGTAGAACGACACTGAGAATGTCATGATCATCTAACAGTGGGGGAAAAGAAAAAAAAAAAAAGCCCTCTACCACAACATAAATTCTTTTGAACACATCAGGGAACTGAAGTCACAAAACTACCTAGATAAATGAGTTCCAAAGAAAGATATGTCACCTTAAAGTGAAATGGGTCATATTAACTGTTTCATTTTTGCAGACACGGAAAAAGAGATGACCATCATAGAAATGGGCAAAATGAAAATCAACTAAATTTTAACTAAATCTTAAAGGCTGAGTGTGTGCTAACATATCAGTTTAGAATAACTTGGAGCCCCCCAAAAAAGGATAATCTGCTTGCATGTGCAAATTCCTCTCAACAGGATTCTTCCGGGTGTTCATGAGAAAAGATTTGAGTGAAGGTAGGAGACTAGGGGGAGCTTCCCACAGAGGCATAGGTACACAGAAGGTGATTGGCTATCACTGAGGTACAGGAAGAACTCTGCTTATTGGACCCATTTGACATACAAAACAAAATCCTCAAACTGCTGGGAGAAGGACAGCACAACTTCCTTGTTCTAGTGTCCAAACAAAGGTTTACTGCTTCCGGGGATAGGTGGAAGTAAAATCCATCTGCCAGAAGAATTCTTGGGCCTATTTTCCTGCTCCAGTGCAAAACAGGAGTCTGTTATCACTGGAAAAGATTCAAGAAACTCTCTTTTTCACCAGTTACAGATTCTAGCAGTGTATGTATGACAAAGTGGAAAGGGCAGACAAGGCTCAGACTAAGGCTGGGATAGGAAAAGCTGCCTGTCTGCCGCCATGAGCCTGTTGATGAGTAACAACAGCAGGTTACTGATAAGGAGGGCAAGAGTGTTGAGAGACACCCTGTCTGTGGCACGAATGGGCAGGGATGGCTGACAGCTGAGGTTGGATATGAACACTAAGAAAAACTCTTTGGTACAGTGGTTCCTACAGTCAGCACAAATTAAGAACAGCCAACCACAGGTGGAATTTACAGCCTGTAGTATATCAAAGAAAACAAAATCCTCACAACTGGACCAATAAGCAAGTATATCAAAGAAAACAAAATCCTCACAACTGGACCAATAAGCAACATCGTGATAGAGAAAAGATTGAGGTTGTTGAGGATTTCATTTTACTTGGATCAACAATCAACACTCATGAAGACAAGCAGTCAAGAAACCAAAAGATGCATTGCATTGGGCAAATCGGCTGCAAGAGATCTCTTTAAAGTGTTAAAAAACAAAGATGTTACCTTGAGGACTAAGATGTGTCTGACCCAAGCCATGGTGTTTTCAATCACCTCATATGCATGTGAAAGCTGGACAATGAATAAAGAAGACTGAAGAAGAATTGACAACTTTGAATTGTGGTGTTGCTGAAGAATATTTAATTCACCATGAACTGCCAAATGAACAAACAAATCTATCCTAGAAGAAGTACAACCAGAATGCTCCTTAGAAGCAAGGATGGTGAGATTTCATCTCACACAGTTTGGATATGTTATCAGGAGGGATCAGGCCCTGGAGAAGTACATCATGCTGGGTAAAGTAGAGGGTCAGTAAAAAAGAGGAAGACCCTCAATGAGATGGATTGACACAGTGGCTGCAATAATGGGCTCAAGCATAGCAACATTGTGAGGATAGCTCAGGACCGGGTAGTGTTTCATTCTGTTGTGCATAGTGTCACTATGAGTTGGAACCTAACAACAATGCAATAACAGTACACTAAAGATAAGAATTGCTACCAAAATCCCTAAACCTATCTCAACTACTTACTAGATTGAAAACATCATACAGTAATGGCCTGGTGTCTCTAATCCTGCCCCATTAACATTATGTTGTTGTAGTTGTTATGTGCTGTCGAGTTGATTTCAACTCATAGTGACCCTATAGGACAGAGTAGAATTGCCCCATAGGATTTCCAAGGAAGGGCTGGTGGATTCAAACTGCCAACTTTTGGTTAGCAGCCCAGCTCTTAACCACTGCACCACCAGGGCTCCATTAACATCATAGAGGTCAGAATTAACAACATATAGGTAATTACATTGGATCACAAAATGAAGAACAACCACAGAATACTTGGAATCATGGTCTAGCCAAGTTGACACATTTTGGGGGCGGGGGGGACACATTCAATCCATAACAGACATATCACCAGGAGGCATTAATCACCAGAAGAAGATAGCATGTTGGTAAGTAGAGGACCAGCCAGGGTGTGGGAGATCCTCAGTGAGACGCATTGACACAAAAGCAGCAATGATGGGCTCAAACGTGCTGGTAATTGAGAGGATGATGCAGGAACAGACAATGTTTGGTTCTGTTGTACATAAGGCTTCCAAGAGTTGGAGACAACTCAATGACACCTAACTACAACAACGGCATGACAAAGGATTTACTGGAAAAGTAGGAAAACATGCATAAACAAGAGTAGAATTATGAAGAGAGTGATATAAACCACAAACAATAATGAAATGGAAAAGTTAGAATAACAAATACAGGATATAAGAAATTAAGATTTGTTTTGATAGATTATAAGCAGACTAGGTACAGATAGGAAAAGAATCAATGAATAAACTTGAGAATACATCAATAAAAACTGTAAAATTTGAAACACAAAGCAAAAAATAAAAACTATTAAATAAAGAGAAAATAGAACACTCAGGGTCTGTGAGATAATATCAAACTGTTGAACATATGTGTAATTAGACTCCTGAAAAGAAAAGAGAATGAGATAGAAGAAATATTTGAAGAAATAATGGCTGAGAATTTTCCAAAATTAATAAATGGTCACATGTTACAGACTTAAGTTCAGAGAACAACACGGAGGATAAATGAAGAAAGAAAGGAAAGAAGGGTGGAAAGAAGCAAAAGAGAAAAGAAAAGAGGTAGGAGGGATGAAGGAAGGAAAAAAGCAAGGGAAAGGGAGAAAGAAGGAAGGGAGAAAAAAGAAAGCCATTTGGATATATCAACATCAAAGTGATGAACAACAACAACAATAAAAAAATCTTGAAGGTAACACAAAAATATACCACCAGGAAAACTAAAAAAAAAAAAAAAGAAAGTAGTCTTCCCATCAGGAATGAGGTCATCCAGAAGATAATAGGCAAAGCTTTTAAAATGTTGAAAAAAAAAAAGAAAGAAAACTCAACCAAAAATTTCATGCCCTGTATTTTTCACCTAGCAATAACAATCTTCCAAAAATACATGAAAAAAAGTTTTCAAAAAAAAAAAAAAAAAAGGCTTTTTTAGATATAAAGTAAAAAGCTGAGGGTGTGTATGGCCAGCAGACCCAAAGTACAAGAACTATTAAAGGAAGTTGTTCAGGGATAAGAACTATGGTATCAAATGGAAATTTGTTTCTACATAAATGAATACAAATCACTGGAAATGGAGAAGAGAGGGTAAACATAAAATACTTTTTTCCCTTGTTTTTAATCCCTTTAAAATAATTAACTGTTTAAAGAAGAAATAATAGCACTATATTTGGGGTTTTAACATACAGAGAAATAAAATGCATGACATATAAATTGCAAAGGAAAGGAAATAAAAAAGCATAACTAATTAGCCAACATAGGGAAAAAATAAAGTCTTAAAATTTACTCAATGAATCTAAGAGAAGACAGGAAAAGATAAGACAAAGAAAGAGGAACAGATGTTACTGATAAATAGCAAGTCGACAGAAGTAAAGCCATCCGTATTGATAACCACACTGAATAAAATGGTCTAAATACTCCAATTAAAAAGCAAATATTGTCAGTCTGGATAAAAAAGCAAAACCTAATTTTATGCTGTCCATAAGAAACCCACTTTAAACATAAAAGGTCAGATAAGTTCAATGAAGAAAGAACTTAAAACAATACTCTAGTCTTCCATCTTAAGAAACTACAAAAAAGAAAAGCAAACTAAACCCAAAGGGAGTAGAAGGAAAACTATAATAAAGATTAGAGTAGAAATAATGTGCTCTAGTTGTGCAATGGTTAAGTACTCAGCTGCTAACTGAAAGTCAGCTCTGCAGGAGAAAGACTTGGTCATCTGCTTCTGTAAAGATTACATCCAAAAAAACCCTATGGGGGAAGTTTAATCACCACGTACGATGGCCAATGACCAACTTAAAAAGGTAGCGAGCCATCTTCTGATTTAAAGTTCATATGCAAAGTAGGTTTGAGGAGACCCTCTTTTTTTCTAGGAATCTTTCAGAAAGAATTTTAATTTCCTTGACAAGTTGAAATGTATGTTGCACAAATATACAAGTCAAATTAAGGATAATTTAAAAATTACTAAATTGTGTCCTACTCTTGACCTGGCTATATAATTATCAAAGATATTTAGCATACAGTCAGGAAAAAACAAAAAAGTTTTTTATTCTCAAAATTGACCAGGTCAAACACATGAATCATTAATCTCCATCTTGGAATCAGGCCCAGGGGAGGAGATTGGTAATTAGCTTAGTATAATTACCCCTTAACATATCAGTCTTTAAATGAATTTCTACGGACATGTTAAAGAAGTTTTTGCATATTCACTGCTTATAAACCTTATACTTGCACTAAAGGGATCTTTTTCTTTTAAACTAATATGTTGTTGTCATTAGGCGCCATTGAGTCAGTTCCAACTCATAGTGACAACCCTGTCTGGTCCTGCGCCATTCTCACAATTGTTGTTATACCTGAACTTGTTTTTAAACAAATATAGCCTTCTTTAATAAAATCCTTTACATTGCTGCTACCCTCTGTAATCTGTTTAATGAACAGATATTTAATTATATGCCTCCTTTATCAATTTTATATTGAGTACATCTGGAGGGGTCATATGCTAAAACATTTAATATTTAATTTCATTTTTGAAACTATACTAAAATAAATATTTCAATGATACTACTCTTCATATATTGTAATACACTTTCATAAATAATTACATACAGAAGCTTGGACACCTTAGCCGATTAGTAATGCAATATAGAGTTTTCTATGTTTAGTTAACAAGTTCAAAACCAACCTCACATTATAAACCCAGGAAAAGAAATTAACAGCTGTAGAAATTAAGCTCCATATTGTGAACTGGTAGTTTTGTTTGTATGTGTCTACTAAAATGCCAATCTTCTAGTCTTAGAAAAATCTCCCAAAAGGAGTACTGTAATGGAAAGCCCTGAACACAGAGAGAGAGAAGTGTAAAACAGGTTTTTACATATGCTTGCAACCCACAAGGAAACCCTGGTGGCAGCAGTTCTACTATGACCTACAGGGTCACTATGAGTCAGAAACGACATTGGGTTTTACCAACCCACAGTCACCTCCATATGAGAATCTTCATGCCTTAGTAAAGTTGTACACAGTTTCCCCTGTGAATAATATGAAGATAAAAACAAGAAAAAAAAAGCAATCTCATATCTGCACGGTGATTTTTGTCTAAGCTCCTCCCAAACTTACCTAATATCCCTCATGTTGGATCTTTTTTGAACACACCAAATATTCTCCCCTACAATTCTTTGGAACCCCCAGACTCACCCCTAGTTTTGGGTATGTTGGTGATCAGAGGATTTTTTTCTTCTCCAGTCATTTTTTTAAATTAAATTAAAATATCAATCAGAATGTTGTTACTAAATATTCTCCTTTGTTTTATTTTCAGGAAAATCTGCTGCTGCATTTCTTTTGACTAATTATGTCCTGGGCATAAAGATTCATGCTGTTGCTAAGTGTAGTCTTCCCTTTATAGAGTTTCTAATCTAGCCAAATTCAGAATGTGTTTAACTGAAAGTAGTTGAGGGAGACAATATCAACATTCTAGAAGCCTGAAGAGAAGTCCTCAGATGTAGTTTTGATTATGTGATGGGCACCAAAAACTGGTGAGTGCTAAAACAGTTTCTACATAGCAAAGTGAAATAGGGTAAACGATTCTATCAAAGGTGGGAAGATGGAATGCTTCAAGCAGACAATGAAGTGAGCTTGAATCAATATTAATACCTGGGAAATGACAGCAGCAGACGAGCTACTGTATTGTCAGACAATTAAGGTTGACAGGGCTCAGTTTGAACATGTTGCACTAGTCATAAAGCCAAGAGACAGAACTGCAAACAATGACAATTCCGGTATATGGCAACTGCTATCATCACTGACTGAGTGGTCAGGACGTTTAACTGGTGGCCTAGAAATCACTGATTGGGCATTATTCTTTCAATCAATCATGTGTGCTCATAGAAATACCTCTTTGGTAAGTTTCTTTTTTTTCCCACAAAGCCGGGACAGCTTTCGCTTTGACATTAGAAAACAAGTCTACTTAAGTAGCTGATCTGGCTTTCTAGAGAATAAAGCCCCTGATTCCACGATCAGTGTATTCTATTACTCCATAGAAAGATGACTTAAAATGTCAAGAACCCTGGGTAAGATAATACCTTTTCTTAAAGTGATAGTGAGGTATGGACAAGTGAGAATGAACCCTTTGCTGAGAGCAAATTTAATTGGCAGGAACCAGGGAATTTCATAAAGATATGGAGTTTCATAAGGACGAGGAGAAAATTTCTCTGGAGAATAAGAAAAAAACTGCCTAAAGTAGGTCTGGTGATGTCAGTGCCAATCTTCTCCTTCACAGTCTTGCCTGGGGCTGGTTCTTCCAAGACTAAAGGGATGATGACATGTGTATGGCATATTCCTAGCACTGGAGCATTTTATTTTATACCTTAGAAAACATGAAGAAATTTTAGGAATTTTTAGAAAAAGAAAAGGGGGGGGAACTAAATTATTAGTTTGTTGGTCTTCTAAAATAACATAGTACTCTACATTCACTAAGTGCAGAATAAATGCTTATTAACTGAAAACCATTCTGAATGTTGTTACTAATTTTCATGTGTGGGAAAATGAATTTGTTTCAAACCCTGTAGTTAGAGTTCTATAACAGCATAAGGTAACTTTTCTCTTAATAAGAGATAGCTCTAGGATAATAATAAACATATTTACTTGATTGGACAAAAAAAGTCTTTCAATACCTGGGTTTTTGGGGTAGGGTGTGTTGGTCATAGATATATATTCAGATTTCTCTCATTAATAAACATTTCCAAACTACGGCTCTGTATTGTGAACAGCATCATGTGTGAACTGTTTCCAGATTATTTGCAAATGCATTAAAATAAAATGTTCTACTCTGGGCAAAATGAATGCCTTGAAACTAGCTCCAGTTCTAAAATATACTTGTGGCTGGTAAACACAATTACTAATATCATCATATTTTCCACATTGATCTGAATCAGCTGCAATGATCTCAATAGAGTCAAGCTTGGAAAACTGGGCAGATTCCAATTTGAAGTGCTTTGTTATTTATCAAAGACACTCAATTCTTTCAGTCTATCCATGTCAAAAATTCCATAGTGTTCTATCATCAAATATTATTTTAAAATTATCTATTTCAACTGATAATTCAAGTAGGTCTTTTCTCATTTGTATTAAAAAGAAAAGACAGAAATGGAAACCAACGGACGTGTGCACAGATTTGTTTTTCAGGCTTTTGTGTCTTGGGTGATCCAGTCTTTTGAGTCATTCACTTTCTCAATGCCTGTGAAGGAGTTCAAAAATATTTCACTAAGAGTTTTTTGTTGCTAGGATTTATCCATGTTATGGCATATTGTTATAGCTCATTTATTTTGACTACTGTACTATATGCCAATGTATGACTAACACATGGTTTATTCATCCACTCTACCATGGTGGGCGTTTGGATTGCTTCCAGGGTTTTGATATTCATTATGCAGATCTCTAGTTGTAAATGTGAAAAATATTTCTTCGTGCCTTCGTAGGAGTAGAATTATTAGAGGTAGGGTATATGAGTGTTCAACTTTAGGAAGCAATAGGCAACTGTCTTCTTAGGTGGTGTCACCAACATGAATCCCCACTTTTCCAAGACTTAATAAATCACATTAATTAAACCTATTATTCTTTTCACTTACAGGCACTATATTTAAACTAATAATCTCATATATTTGGTGACTGGGAACATTAGACCTTTGACAACACATTTTTTCTGATGAAATATTTTTCCTTTTTTATGTGGCTAAAGCTTTTCTGCTTTTTTTTTTTTTTTTTTTTGCCAAACTTCAGAGCTTTCTGACTTAGCTCATTTTTGGGAATTGTCTAACATCATAACTTCAGAAGAAATGCCTGTTCTCACTGGTATACCAATTAGACAAATCAGATATTTTGTATGAGAAATAGCTTTACTTGTTTTGTTTTGTTTTTTTTTTAATTGTAATGCACCTGTTAATATGCAGTTAAGGACTATTAAAAAAGGAGAAACAAATTCCAGGCAGTATATTGTAAAATACATTATTAAAAATAGTGAGAAAAATTAAAACTATGTGAGTAGAATACAATTAATTTGAGCAAATGTTATGTCTTATTACTTAATTTCTAAAGATTTAATGTAACAAAAATAAAAAATACAGATTATTTAATTAAACAGAATATGATAATGAACGACATCCTTTAAGAAATTGTTTATTTGTTCGACTCCAACATTCAGTATCTAGAAAAATAAGAAAAATTCCATTATTTTAACTACATTTCATGATCACAATTTTTCTGTGCATTCAGTGAAAGATATTGGAATGGGGCAAAGGCAGGCCAAGATGGTGGGGTAGTCAGACGCTTCCTGTGATCCCTCTTACAAAAAAAAAAAAAAAAAATGAAGTGATTATATATATGACAATCTAGGAGCCCTGAACATCAAAGGCAAAATTAAGAAATTGGACTGAGCAACAGGGGGAGGGAGAGATGGTTCAGAAGCAGCAAAGAGTTTCTGGACCTGGCTTGGTGGGAACCAGTGCCCCTCAGGCATGATTTCCTGGCCCAACTGTGGCACAACTGGTGGTACCATTTGGGATGTGGTTTTCTCAGGGAGAGACAGCAAGACTCACAGTCTACTCACGCCTCCAGAATCAAAGAAGAATGGAGTTCTTCGCAAAAGATAAGTACTCGTGTCTAATTTACTCTACCCTATGGCCTCAAGCCAGCTTCAATGGCTGTCTATTTCTCTGGGCCTGAGATAGGTCCTGCCGCATGCCCTGAACCATTCTCCTGGTCTTGGAGAAGGAATAAATTAACAACTGGTGGAAAAGATAATCTGTTGGCTACCCTAAACTGGGAACTCAGGGCAGAAGTGGCTCCTGTCCAGGCACAAATAGTCCACAGATTTTGAATGCCTTTTATCCCTGCAAGGACATGTGTGGGCCCATTTCAGGAGCTTAGGCCCTTGTTGGCAGACTACAGTGGTGTATGTCCCTGAGATCTGACTTCAACTTTTTCAACTGTGGAGAGGCTGGTTTGTGACATTTGAAACTACTCTGCCTATTAAAAAGGATCCTCACCTACCCACATCAGAGGCATGAGGACTGGTGGCTCCACCTGTGCCACCTAGCCAGCTGCAACAGGGGTGGTGCCTCACACTACTTATAACCAAAAGCATTGGGTTCCCATGGTCCAGCTATAGAACCCACCTACCTGTGTGCTCTAGGGGACAGGGGCTTGCTTTCTTCACAGACAGAGGATGGTTGTCAGCCTCTTGCCTTACTCAGAGCATGACCTCTACTGCAACCAGGTACCTCTGCCTACACCAATAACCCCCGCCCCTCTAAGGCTGTAAAGACAAAGCCTTTACCACACACTTGGTGACCAACTACCTGGATACCTGAGCTGAATTCATACAAGAAAAGTGAATGGACTCCTAGGCTCATATACGTGGTAAGAGCTCTAGCCATCTTGTGACAAGACACTAGAGCTTCAAAGGTGCAAATAATCAAGCTAGCTCACTCAAGCAGCCTATTTGGGCATATCAAAACAAAACAAAGCAAAAGGTAGGATACAGTAAGCAAACATAAAATAAATTAATACAATAACTTATAGATGGCTTGGAGACAACAGTCAATATCAAAACACATAAAGAAGCAGACCATGATTGCTTCAACAAGCTCAAAAAGAATCAAGGAATCTTCTGGATGAAGATATAATACTGGAATTACCAGAGGTAGAATACAAAAGATTAATATACAGAATTCTTCAAAAGATCAGGAAGGAGACCAGGCCAAATGCAGAAAAAGCCAAGGAACACACAGATAAAGCAGTTGAGGAAATTAAGATGGTTATTCCAGAGCACAATGAAAAATTTATTAGGCTGCAAGAATCCAAAAAGAGACAGCAATCAGGAATTCAGAAGATTAACAATAAAATTTCAGAATAAGACAACTCAGTAGAAAGTCAGAGGAGCAGAATTGAGGAAATGGAAGTCAGAATTAGTGAAATTGAAGATAAAACACCCGGCACCAATATATTTGAAGAAAAATCAGATAAAATAATTAAAAAAAAATGAAGAAACACTAGGAATCATGTGGGACACTAGCAAGAGAAATAACCTATGAGTAATTAGAATACCAGAACAGGGAGGGAAAACAGAAAACACATAGAAAAGTGTTGAAGGTTTGTTGGCAGAAAACTTCCCTGATATTGTGGAGGATGAGAAGACATCTATCCAAGATGCTCATTGAACCACACATAAGGTAGATCCCAGAAAGAAAGTAACCAAGATGTATAGTAATCAAACGTGCTAAAACCAAGCATAAAGAGAGAATTTTAAGAGCAGCTACGGATACGAGAAAAGTCACTTACAACAGAGAGTCAATAAGAATAAGCTCGGACTACTCAGCAGAAACCCTGGCGGCAAGAAGGCAGTGGGATGACATATATAAAGCATTGAGGGAAAAAAATTGCCAGTCAAGAATCATATATCCAGCAAAACTGTCTCTCAAATATGAAGGCAGGATGAAGACATTTCCAGACAAACAGGAGATTAGGGAACTTGCAAAAAGCAAACCAAAACTACAAGAAATACTAAAGGCAGTTGTTTGGTTTGAAAATGAACAATATCAGATATCAATCCAAGACTAGAATACAGGACAGGGCAACCAGATATCAACCTAGATAGGGAGATCACTATACATATATAAAACACTCAAAACAGGGAAATAGAGATGTCATTATGTAAAAGATGACAACATTAAGTCAATAAAGAGGGACTAAAAAATGTAAGATATTTCTTATGGAGAGGACATCAAGGCAATATAAAGAAATAAAAGTTGGGTTTAAACTTAGAAAAATAGGGGTAAATATTAAGATAGCCACAAAGGAGACTAACAAACCTACACATCAAAATAAAATGCAAGAAAAAAATACAGACTCAGCAAAAACAAAATCAACAACAATAAAAAAGTGGAAAAGAAAAACTACTCAGCACAAAAAGGAATAAGTGGAAAAAACACACTGTCAACAACACACACACAAAAAAACACATCAAAATGACAGTATTAAACTTATACCCACAAAAACCCACAGCTGTTGAGTCGATTCCGACTCATATCTATCCATAATTGCAATGACTGTAAATGGACTAAATGCACCAATAAAGAGACAGAGAGTGTCAGAATGGATTAAAAAAAAAAATGACCCGTCCATATGCTGCCTACAAAAGACACACCTTAGACTCAAAGACACAAACAAACTAAAACTCAAAGGATGGAAAAAATACATCAAGCAAACAACAATCAAAAAAGAACAGGAGTGGCAATATTAATTTCTGACAAAAATGACTAAAGTTAAATCCACCACAAAGGATAAGGAAGGACACTATATGATGATTAAAGGGGCAATTTAGTGGGAGGATATAACCATATTAAATATTTATGCACACAATGACAGGGCTGCAGGATACATAAAACAAACTCTAACAGCATTGAAAAGTGAGAAAGACAGCTAAACAACAATAGTAGGAGACTTCAACAAACCACTTTTGGTGAAGGATGGAACATCCAGAAAGAAGTTCAATAAAGACATGGACGATCTAAATGTCACAATCAACCAACGTGACCTCACAGACATAAACAGAACACTCCACCCAAGAGCAACCAAGCATATTTTCCTTTCTAGTGCACATGGAACATTCTCTAGAATAGACCACATATTAGGTCATAAAGCAAGACTTAACAGAACCCAAAACATTGAAATATTACAAAGCATGTCTTCTGACCATAAAGCCATAAAACTAGAAATCAATAACAGAAAAAGCAGGTAAAAGAAATCAAACACATGGAAACTGAACAAAACCATGGACTGAGTTATATAAATTCATAGAATCCAATGAGAATGAAAGCACTTCCTATCAGAACATTTGGGACACAGCTAAAGCAGTGCTCAGAGGTCAATTTATAGCAATAAATGCACACATTCAAAAAGAAGAAAAGGCTAAATTCAAAGATTTATCCGTACAACTTGACTAAATAGAAAGCAACAAAAGAAACCCTCAGGGACCAGAAGAAAGCAAATAATAAAAATTAGTGCAGAACTAAATGAACTAGAGAAGAGAAAAACAATTGAAAGAGTTAACAAGACCAAAACCTGATTCTTTGAAAAGATTAACAAAATTGATAAACCATGGCCAAAAACTGACAAAAGAAAAACAGGAGAGGAAGCAAATAACCCAAATAAGAAATGAGATAGGCGATATCACAAGAGATGCAACTGAAATTAAAAGAATCAAGTTAGATTACCGTGAAAAATTATACTCTAACAAATTTGAAAACCTAGAAGAAATGGATGAATTTCTAGAAACACACTACCTACCTAAACTAACACAAACAGAAGTAGAATAACTAAATAAACCCATAACAAAAGAAGAATTCTAGAGAATTCTACCAGACTTTCAGAGACAAGTTACCACCACTACTACTAAAGGTATTTCAGAGCATAGAAAAGGATGGAATACTCCCAAACTCATTCTATGAAGCCAGCATAATCCTGACACCAAAACCAGGTAAAGACACCACAAAAAAGAACATTACACACCAATATCCCACATGAACTTAGATGAAAAATCCTCAACAAAATTCTAGCCAATAGAATTCAACAACATATCAAAAAAATAATTCACCATGACCAAGTGGGATTCATACCATGTGTGCAGGGTTGATTCAACATTAGAAAAACAGTTAATGTAATCTATCATATAAATAAAGGACGAGAACCACATGATTCTATCAATTGATGAAGAAAAGGCATTTGACAAAGTACAACACACATTCATGATAAAAACTCTCAGCAAAATAGGAGTAGAAGGAAAATTCCTCAACATTATAAAGGGCATTTATACAAAGCCAACAGCCAACATCATGCTAAATGGAGAGGGTCTGAAAATATTCCTCTTGAGAACAGGAACCAGACAAGGATGCTCTTTATCACCACCCTTATTCAACATTATGCTGGTGGTCCTAGCCAGAGCAATTAGGCTAGATGAAGAAATAAAGAGCATCCAGATGGGTAAAGAAGAAGCAAAAGTATTTCTATTTGCAGATGACATGATCTTATACACAGAAAACCCTAAAGAATCCTCTGGAAAATTACTGTAAGAGTTCAGCAGATTATCAGGATACAAGGTAAACATACAAAAATCAATTGGATTCCTCTACACCAACAAAGAGAATATTGAAGAGGAAATCACCAAATTGATAAATACTATTTACAGTAGCCCCCAAGATAAAATACTTAGAAATAAGTCTAACCAGAGACATAAAAGGCCTATACAAAGAAAACTACAGGACAATACTGCAAGAAATCAAGAGACCTACATAAGTGGAAAAACATACCTCGTTCATGGACAGGAAGACTCAACATTATAAAAATATCTATTCCACTCAAAGCCGTCTACTGGTACAATGCAATGCCGACCCAAATTCCAATGACTTTTTTTAAAATGAGTTGGTGTCATAGAACGAATTATGCCCCCAAAAAGTTTGTGTATCAATTGCGCTGGGCCATGATTCCGGGTATTGTGTGATATTCCTGTATGTTGTAACTCCTGTCTCTATGATGTTAATGAGAGAGGATGGGCAGCAGTTGTGTTAGTGAGGCAAGACTCAACCTACAGGTTTGGACTGTGTCTTGAGGCAGTCTCCTGACATATAAAACATCGAAGCAATCAGAAATACAGGGGGACCTCATATCACCAAGAAAGCAGCACCAGGAGCAGAGCCCGTCCTTTGGATCCAGGATGCCTGTGCCTGAAAAGCTCCTCTACCATGGGAGAATTGAGGACAAGGACCGTCTTCCAGAGCCGACAGAGAGAGAAAGCCTTCCACTGGAGGTGACACCTTGAATTTGGAATTTTAACCTACTTTACTTTGAGGAAATAAATTTCTCTTTGTTAAAGCCGTCCATTTGTGGTATTTGTTATATCCGTACTAGATGATTAAGGCAGAATTTGGTACCGAGAGAGTGGGGTGCTACTCTAACAGATACCTAAAATGTGGAAGCAGTTTTGAAACTGTGAATGGATAGAGTTGCAATAGTGGCAGAGGACCAAGACAGCAGAGGACCTGCAGCAGCAGAGAAGTGGCAAAAGCAGAGAACCAGCAGCAGCAGAATCAGGAGACCAGCACCAAACAGCACTGGAGCCAACCCACGGAGTGAGAGAGCTAAGTACCTGTGTGCAGGAGGCTTCCTGGCAGAGTGGGGTGCCTCTGGGCACTCATTGGCAGAGCTAGGCTTGCCAACCCACGGAGCCAGAGAGTTGAGTGTCTGTGTGCAGGAGGCTTCCTGGCAGAGTGGGATGTCTCCAGGCACTTATCGGTGGAGCTACAGAGCTTTAGAACACTTGCCCCAGCAGGGCAGATGCAGCCCTGAGGCCTGAGGAGCCTAGAGGCCAAGAAACCAGGAAGCAGAACCTGAGAAATTGTGCCTGAGAAGCTCCTCAACCATGAGAGGATTGAGGACAACAACTTTCCTCCAGAGCCAACAGAGAGAGAAAGCCTTCCCCTGGAGCTGACGCGTTGAATTTGAACTCTTAGCCTACTTTACTCTGAAGAAATAAATTTCTCTTTGTTAAAGCCATACACTTGTGGTATTTGTTATAGAAGTACTAGATAACTATGACTAAGACAGTTGGAAAAAAAAATCACCAAGTTTATATGGAAGAGAAAGAGGTCCCAGATAAGTAAAGCATTACTGAAAAAGCAGAACACAGTGGGAGGCCTCACACTACCTGATTTTAGAATATATTTTACCACCACAGTAGTCAAAACAGCCTGGTACTGGTATAACAACAAATACCTAGGCCAATGGAACAGAATTGAGAATCCCAATGTAAATCCATCCTCATATGAGCAGCTGATACTTGACAAAGGCCCAAAGTCAATTAAATGGGGAAAGACAGTCTCTTCCGCAAATGGTGCTGGCGTAACTGGATATACATCTTCAAAAAAATGAAACTGGATCCATACCTTACACCATGCACAAATCAAACTCAAAACAGATCAAAGATGAATATAAAATCTAAAACAATAAAGATCATGAAAAAAAAATAGGGACAATGCTAGGAGCCCTAATACATGGCACAAACAGCACACAAACCATTACTAACAATGCACAAACACCAGAAGAGAAACTAGATAACTGGGAGCTCTTAAAAATCAAACACTTATGCTCATCCAAAGACAAATCCGATCAGTATCTGATCTCTAAAATCTACATGATACTGCAAAAACTTGACAACAAAAAGACAAATAACCCAATTAAAAATTGGGCAAAGGATGTGAACAGGCACTTCACCAAAGAAGATATTCAGGTAAAAAAAAAAGAAAACTTTTCTTAGCTAACAGATATATGAGGAAATGCTCATGATCAGTATCCATTAGAGAAATGCAAATCGAAACTGCAGTGAGATACCATCTCACCCCAACAAAGCTGGTGTTAATCCAAAAAACCCAAAATAATAAATGTTGAAGAGGTTGTGGAGAGACTGGAACACTTATACACTGCTGGTGGGAATGTAAAATGGTACAATCATTTTGGAAATCAATTTGGCACTTCCTTAAAAAGCTAGAAATAGAACTACCATACGATCCAGCAATCCCACTCCTTGGAATATATCCTAGAGAAATAACAGCCTTCACAGGAACGGATATATGCACAGCTGTGTTCATTGCAGCATTGTTTACAATAGCAAAAAGATGGAAGCAACCAAGATGCCCCTCAGTGGATGAATGGATAAATAAATTATGGTATATTCACACAATGGAATCCTACGCAGTGATAAAGAACAACAATGAATCTACGAAACATCTCATAACATGTAGAAATCTGGAAGGCATTATGCTGAGTGAAATTAGTCAGTTGCACAAGGACAAATATTGTATGAGACCACTATTATAAGAACTCAAGAAGTAGTTTAAACACAGAAGAAAATATTCTTTGATGATTATGAGGGTAGGGAGGGAGGGAGAGGGGTATTCACTAATTAGGTAGCAGATTAAGAACTATTTTAAGTGAAGGGAAAGACAACATACGATACAGGAGAGGTCAGCACAACTGGACTAAACCAAAAGCAAAGATGTTTCCTGAATACATCCAAATGCTTTGAAGGCCAGAGTAGCAGGGGCAGGGGTCTAGGGATCATGGTTTCAGGGGACATCTTGGTCATTTAGCATAATAAAATCTATAAAGAAAACATTCTGCTTCCCATTTTGGTGAGTGGTGTCTGGGATCTCAAACACTAGCAAGTGGCCATCTAAGTTGCATCAATTGGTCTCAACCCACCTGGAGCAAAGGAGAATGAAGAACACCAAAGACGCAAGTTAATTATGACCCCAAGAGAAAGAAAGGGCCACATAAACCAGAGACTACATCAGCCTTAGACCAGAAGAACTAGATGGTGCCCAGCTACAACTGATTATTGTCCTGACGGGGAACACAACAGAGAATCCTTGGTGGAGCAGGAGAACAGTGGGATGCAGACCTCAAATTCTTGTAAAAGGACCAGACTTAATAGTCTGGCTGAGACTAGAAGGAGGTCATGGTCCCCAGACGTTCTATTAGCCAAAGACTGGAACCATTCCCAAAACCAACTCTTCAGACTGGATTGGACTGGACTATAAGAGAGAAGATGATACTGGTGAGGAGTGAACTTCTTGGCTGAAGTAGACACATGAGATTATGTGGGCATCTCCTGTCTGGAGGCAAGCTGAGAAGCAGAGGGGGACAGGAGCTTTCTGAGTGGACACGGGGAATACAGGGTGGAGAGGAGGAGTGTGCTGTCTCAGAGGGAGAGCAACTAGGAGTACACAGCAAGGTGCATATAAGTTTTTGTATGACAGACTGACTTGATTTGTAAACTTTCACTTAAAGCACAATAAAAAAAAGAAAGATAATGGTATATACTACTGAGAAATAATCAGTCCATTTAGCATTACAATTTTATATCTTTAATGAGGAGGTAGAATGTATTTTAATAAGTACAATTAAAATGAAGTAAGATGGTTTTCTATAATTAATATTTCAAGATATGATTTGATAAAATAAATCAAGTATATCATGTCTGAAATAAGTAGAATTTTATCTGCAAGTTTTGTTCATTAAGATTTGAAAAATACGATGCCCTGAATAACATTCTAGTTATCTTTCGAAGTGTTGGAGTAACTAATATGTACTGCATCAGTCATCTGAGAATTTTTTTCTTTCTACCTAAATATGCATCTTAGGGTTAAGTATTGAAATAACCATTTTAAAAATCACTTACAAGAAATAAGTGAATAACAGCTTTTTTAAAGTGTTTGTAATTTCTTATGAAACTCTCTTGCTTAACTTTGACCATGTATTTTCTCAAGAGCAGCGGATTATTTGAAAATAGTAGATATTTGACAGAGATGAGGCCATTCAATTAAAAATTGTCATCAGTCCAACTACCAATAATCTAAGAAACATCTTGTCTGAGATGTCTAGTGTTGCTATAACAAATACTGCAAGTGGATGGCTTTAAGAAACAGAAGTTTATTTTTTAACAGTTTAAGAGCCAGAAGTTCAAAATTCGGAGCACTGGCTCTGTACTAAGTGTTTCTCTCTAGAGAAAAGTCCTTGTTATCTTTAGCTTCTGCTTCCTGGTTGCTTGGAGATCTCCATGTGTCTTGGCATCCGTCTTATCCCATCTCTCTTCTTTCTAGCTTGATTTTGATCTCTTTTATATCTCAAAAGAGATTGAATCAAGGTACACCCTATACTAACGCTGTCTCATTAACGTAACATTAACATAACAAAGACAACCTATTCCCAAATGGGACTATTACCACGGGCATAGAGATTAGGGTTTACAACACATATTTTTAGGGGACACAGATCACTCCATAACATTCCACCCTTTGGCTCCTAAAATTCACGTCTTTCCCACATGCAAAACACATTCATCCCTTCACACTATCTCAAAATTCTTAAATCAACTTCAAATCCAAAATCTCACCTTCTGAATCACCTACAAATTGAATATGGGTGAGACTTTAGGTGTATTCCACCCTGGGATAAAATTCCTTATCTGTGAACCTATGAAATTTAGAAGATAAGTTATCTGTTTCCAAAGCACAATGGTAGAACAGGCACGAGGTATACATTTCCATTGTAAATGACAGAAATCGGAGGGAAAGAAGGGATAACAGGCACCAAGCAAGTCCAAAACCCAACAGAACAAATTACATTATTTCTCAAGGCAGTGACATCACCAAGGTTGATGTCACCCAGTGCAGAAACTCATGGTGTCACCCCCGGTACTAATTACCACAATATCGTAACTAAAATACCAGAAAATCTGACAAAATCAGTGAATATAAAAAAAAACAACAACAGCAAAAAAAAAAAAAAAAGAGTGGGTGTTTGTAGCATGTGCAGAAGAAAACAAATGATTCAAAGCACCACTGTAATTGGATAATAATAACAGATCTGACTGGAGCTCATTAGAAGTTTCAAAAAGTAAATTATCATAGAGTTTTAGCCTTATAGGAATATTGATACATGTAAACTGGGCTTACAAATTTTTGTTGTTGTTATTACAACTAAATACAGGGATATTTTTACAAAAAAAATAATAAATCTCTGTTGACACACTGCACAAAAATTTTGTAAACAGTTATTTTGGTGTCACCCTCTCTGACAGTGTATCATCTGGCAGTTCACATTCCCTGCAACCCTCCTAATGATGCCACTGCCTCAAGGCTTGAAGGTAATCTTTTGTTCTCTGAAACCATCTGGGCAATGGCCCTGCTTTCCAGACTCTGAGTGTTGGCTATGCTCTCTGGACTCTAGGTAAAGACCCCTCAGCCCTAGGCTTCAGCTTTACCTTCCAGGCCCTCTAGGATGGCAACTCTGCTCCCTTAGCTTTGGGTGATCCCATTCTCCTAGTTTATCTGAGTGGTGACCCCACCCCTCCACCTTCTGCCCCTTAGGCATGGCAGCCCTGCACCCACAGCTTTGTGTGGTGGTTCCATCCCCCGGCACACCTTAACAGCAGCCTCACACTCTGGAACCTAGCTGAACAAGATCTAGCTCTTTTAAATCTAGGAGGCTGTGGTTCCACCCTTTGAGATCCAGGAGACCATGGTCCCACCCTTTGAAACCAAGAAGGCTCTGCTTCCCATGCTCCTTCCAACAATTCTGCTAAACTCCAAGCTGCTTCAGTTATGGTCATTTTCTTTTCTTGGAGGAAAATAGGTGTAGCTGCTTTGGCCTTTTTCCTGCCTGTAGAATTCCAAGAAGCAGTGTTCATTCCTTTCATTCTTTCTCTGTCCTTTTCAGTCTAAGCTGACAGGTTTTCTGCTGTAGTAGTTGGTCAGATCCATCAGTCACAGGGTTAATCTCTTTAACAAAATATTGTGTAGCCATGTTCTTGGTGAACATTCTAGGGCACATTTCCTTAGTTTGTACAACAGAATATTCCAAATCTTTAAGTTCTACTTTCATTTTGCAAAGTTCGTTTTTAAGTCTATCTCTTCCTTCTCACATTTTACTATAGCAGAAAGGAGAAACCAAGTGGTCCCTTTAAGGTCTTGCTTTGAAACCACCTCAGCTAAATATCCAAGTACATTACTTACAAGTCCTACCTTCCACCAAACATTTAAACATAATTCAGACAAGTTCTTTCCCACTGCATGCAAAGCATTGCCCTTCCTCCATCGTCCAATCACAGGTTCACCATTTCCTTTTAAAGCCTCACCAGGAGCACATTGATATCCACATTTCTATGAACCTTCTATTGCTGGTGCCATATGTATTCTCTGAGACTTTCCTTATAGCTTTCCTCAGTTCCTTCTGAGCCCTCACCAGAAATTCCTTTGACATCCTAATTACAATTCCAAAGCCATTTTCATATTTTACGTATTCGTTAGAGCAGCACCCCACTCTTGGTATCAAATTTTGTCTTAGTTATCTAGTGCCGCTATAACAGAAATATCACAAGTGGGTGGCTTTCCAAAAAAAAAAAAGAACTTTATTTTCTCACAGTTTAGGTGGCTAGAAATTTGAATTCAGAGCGTCAGCTCAAGGGAAGGCTTTTTGTCTCAGACAACTCTGGAGGTAGGTCCTTGTCTATTCAGCTTCTGCTTCCTGGTTTCTTGGAGGTCTCCATGTGTCTTGGCATCTATCTTACCCTACCTTTCTTCTCAGCTAGTTTGCTTTTAACTTCTTTTGTATCTCAAAAAAGACTGATTCAAGATACACCCTATACTAATCTTGCCTCATTAACATAACAAAGACAGCCCATTCTCAAATGAAATTACAACCATAGGCATAGAGGTTAGGATTTACATCATGTATTTATGACACAGCTTAATTCATAATTTATCTCATTTAAAAACATTCTTCAAGGACAGAAGCATACCATTTTGTATTTCCTGCTCCTTCCTTAGCAGAAATACATATAAGACTAAATACATAGTTATGTAGAAATGCCCAGAGCCATAGACCTCTAATGGAAGGAGAAAATGTCCTCAGCCCTAACATCGATAACTCAGAGACTGAGGTGGTATGTGGTTTTGTTGTAATTGTAGTTTCTTCCCTGGTCCAAAGCAGTGAACTACAAGAATGACCAACCAGAGACTGTTTTTCAATGCAGAAATGGGAGAGGAAACCTGATAGAAACTGGATAGTGAACTTTCAAAATTAAAGCTCGTCATTAGCTTTACAGAAAGATGAGCTGCCCTTAGAATTCTTATACTGATGTTCCTGAGGGAATAAGAGAGTAAAAATGTGTGAGCTTTCTGTCTTAGTATAAAGTAGGATATATAAACGGATTACATTCATTTTTATTCAAATTCACTCCATATTTTATTCAATGTTTATGAGTACCAACTACAATATGTGTCCTCAAGGAGTTGAAAGTTAAGGAGGGGAGGCAGACAAGCAGACAAAGAAATGCAATATAAGGTGATAGGTGCTGCAAAGACGTAAAGGGGGAAAAGAAACAATGCCCAGCATGTCAAAATATATTAAGAAACCCTGCTGCTTCCTGACTTTAGAGGAATAAACAGAGCTCTGTATTTTTGCTTCATTAATTGACTTCCTTAATTGTAATGAAAAGAAACATGAGTACCCTCAAAATTTTGAATTTTAAGACCGGATGTAATTGGAACCTATTTTCAAGCTATTACAAAGTATCTGTGAAAAAAAAAAAAAACGTTTTACTTCTTGATGCAAAGCCATAGGCAACTTCAATTCACCCCAAATGTTTTTCCTACTGCCTGAATTCTTTGAATAAGGCATTGTGTGAAATTCCGACCCCATTAAATCTGTGTTTAGCTGCCACAGTGAATCTGCTCTGGGTCAACCCTTCTGCTTGTGAAACCATTTAAGGCAAACAAGATGCCTGAGCCATGAGGTGTAACATAATACCAAAGTCAGACTAGCCACATTCTTTACTACTTAAGTAAATTTCTACATTCTTTGCTGATCAAACTAAATTCTTCTTCTGTTTTTATTTGGTAGAATCATTCAGCTAACATGTTGCTTCCTCCAAATATAAAATAACAATGAAAGGTCATATGTTAAAAGAGCAAAGAAACTCAGTTCACTCGACTATAATCTATATAAGGATAAACATAAGAACTTAGAATTCCCCTAGTGAAGTTGAACGCATGAATTATAGAGCAGAAATTGCATGATGACACTGTTTAGACTAATTAAGCAAAATATTTTCTATTCTGTACTACAATATCAGGCCAGAAGAATCACACAAGAAATATTTTACTCTGCTATTAACCAAACAAAGAAGAGAGGGAGAAAAAAAAAAAAGGTAGATGATAGATAGGTGGATAGGTATTGTCTTAGGCTGGGTTCTATGGAGAAGAAAATCCAGTGAAGTGATTTATATTTGTATCAAGGAAATGGCTCACACAGTAGTAGAGGCTGGACAGTCCCAAGATGGCGGGACAGGCTTGAGGTTTCTCCTGACTCACATAGCTGTAGAGGCTGGCGAACTCAAGGTCAGCAGGTAAGAAAGCAGGCCTCTGGCTCACAGACTGGAGAGGCTGATGAATCCCAACGTTGGCAGGTAAGCTGCTAGCTCAAGTTCCAAGAACAGGTCAAATGAACAGGAGCCAGCTACAGGATCCAGAGTGAGCAAAACCCAGCAAGTTTTGCCAAAAAATCCACGTACATTGGATGCAGACCACACCCCTAGAGAAACTCCTTTTCAACTGATTGGCTACTCATAGCTGATTTCATCATAAAGGTGATTACATCATTACATAGCTGCCAAACTACATCATAACTGCCTAACCACTGCGAAGTATGGCCCAGCCAAGTTGACATACAACTTTGACCATTATAGATAGAAGGAACACATGTGTTAGGTAGATGGGAAACATGTCCACTAGAATTGAGACCATGTATTTATTTCACATGATTTAACAGTTCTTTTATATGGCAGCAATCACTGCTTTTTTTATATGGCAGCAATCACTGCTTTTGTACCTACCTTGGTGATAGTCTCAAATCAATAAGTGACCTAGATGGGAAAGATGTTATAGCCCATTACCCAAGCCTTTAGTTATCCATCTTGTGTTGGGATCGAGCTGGTTTTTAAATCCAAAACTAGACTCTATTATAGAAGAAATGAGCTTTTTCTGATGCAGACAATATGGTTAGATCAAAGCTGACCAGTAGATTTTTCACAAGTATTTATGATTTATTTTTATAACTTCAGTTATTCATAATGTTTTAAACATATACATTTTAAAAAGTTTTATACTCACCATGAAAGCAAATCATAAATTCTTAGAAGATATTTTTTTAAGCTCCTTTTAAAGAATGTGGGTTTATAAAAAAGTTTCAGAAATTTCATCTACAAAAAACAACCTTTAAATTAAAATGATGTTATCAATATTTGAGATTTTTTATTAATATAACTGGGATAGAAGCTCTGTATTTTTTTTTTTTTTGCTTATTTATATTATTACATAAAACCAGTGGCAAATTATAATGTGTTAAATGGAAAAAGGGAAAATAAATTTAATATATCAACATACAATCCAAACTTATGACATTATAAAGTAGAATCAAGATGTTTCAGTATGCAAAAACTAAACTATTAACTATTAATACCTAATAAATAAAAATCTAAAAAATTATATTTAATTTTACATTGATTCAGAATGGGGAAAATATATCACATGTTTATCTTTCACAAGCTATTAATTATTTCATATTCTTTTAGTTTATACTGGTAAGATCTGAACTTTAGAAGGATGACAAGTTTGAAGTAACAATCAATTGAACACTAAATAAATGTTACATAAAGAAAATTCTAAAAATTTAATGAATTTAAAATGGGTTTCTTGAAAAATGATGATATCTCAGTCTAATATAGAATGCATGTCTCCAGCTAGATGTTTATTAACAGGAGGTAAACACAGAAAAAGTGGAACATAAAACTTCAATGCCTTTATTGTTGTTGTTGGGTGCGATCGAGTTACTTCTGACTCATAGCAACCCTAAATGTACAACAGAACAAAACACTGCACAATCCTGTGCCATCCTCAGCATTGTTGATATGCTTGAGCCAATTGTCGCAGCCACTGTGTCAATCCATCTCATTGAGGGTCTTCCTCTTTTTCACTGACTCTCTAATTTACCAAACGTAATGTCATTCTCCAGGGACAGAGCTCTCCTGATAACGTATCCAAAATACATAAGAAGAAATCTCAGCATCCTCACTTACTATACTTCTTCCGAGAAAGATTTGTTCATTCTTCTGGAAGTCCATGGTATATTCAACATTCTTCACCAGCACCATAATTCAAAGTCATCAATTCTTCTTTGGTCTTCCATATTCATTGTCCAGCTTTCCCATGCATATGAGGTGGAAAAAAATATGATTGCACACCTTGGCCATCAAGGTCACATATTTGCATTTTAATACTTTAAAGAAATCCTTTGTAGCAGATTCGTCCAACGCAATATTTTGTTTGATTTCTTAATTGCTGCTTCCATGGGCATTGATTGTGTATACAAATAAAATGAAATCCTTGACAACTTCAATATTTTCTTCACTTTTCATAATGTCATTTATTGGTTCAGTTGTGTGGATTTTTGTTTTCTTTATGTTGAGGTGTAATCCATACTGAATGCTAGAGTCTTTGATCTTCATTAGTAAGTGTTTCAAGTCCTCCTCACTTTCAGCAAGCAATGTTGTGTCATCTGCATACTGAAAGTTGTTAATGAGCCTTCCTCCAACTCTGATGGTACCTTCTTCTTCATATAGTTCAGCTTATCAGATTATTTGCTCAGCATACAGATTGAATAAGTATGGTGAAAGGGCACAATCCTAACGCACACTTTTCCTGATTTTAAACTGCTCAGTATCCCTTTGTTCTATTCAAATGACTGTCTCTTGGTCTATGTACATGTTTCTCATGAAAGCAACTAAGCGTTTTGGAATTCCCATTCTTTACAGTATTATAAATAAGTTGTTATGATCCACACAGTTGAATGCCTTTGTATAGTTGATAAAACACTGGTTAACATCTTTCTGGTATTCCCTGGTTTCAGCCAACATCCATCTGACATCAGCAATGATATCCCTTCTTCCACATCCTCGTCTGAATCCAGCTTGAATTTCTGGCACTTCCCTATCTAGGTACTTTGGAAACTGCTTTTGAATGATCTTCAGCAAAATTTCACTTTTGTGTGATATTAATGATATTGCTCAATAATTTCCGCATTCTGTCAGATCACCTTTCTTGGAATATGCATAAATATGGATCTGTAGGTTGGCCAGGTAGCTATCTTTCAAATTTCTTGGCATAGACAAGTGAGCACCTCTAACTCTGCATCCTCTGTTAAAACATCTCAGTTGGTATTCTGTCAATTACTGGAGCCTTGTTTTTCACCAACACCTTCAGTATGGCTTGGACTTGATCCTTCAATACTATCTTGATCATATCCTACCACTCGAAATGGTTGAATGTTAACCAAATCTTTTTGGTTCAATGACTGTGTAGCACATATGATTGTCTAATTCAAAATAGAAAATACCAGTCCATTTCAGCTCACTAATGCCTAGGATGTTAATATTTTTGTATTCCATTTTATTTTGAATAACTTCTCATTCTCCTAGATTCATACTTCATACATTCCATGTTCCAATTATTAATGGATTTTTGGAGAGGTTTCTTCTCATTTTCAGTCCTGCCACATCTATAAACGAAGGTCCCAAAAGCTGTACCCCATCATTTCATTATGGTCAACTCTACTTTGAGGAGGCAGCTCATCCCCAGTTATCTTTTGAGTGTCTTTCAACTTGAGGGACTCATCTGCCAGTACTATAGCAGGGAATGTTCTGCTGCTATTCATAAACTTTTCACTGGCCAGTTTTTTCAGAAGTAGATCACCAGGTCCCTCTTCCTAGTCTGTCTTAGTCTGGTAGTTCTGCTAAAATCTGCTGGTATTTGAAATAGTTTCCAGCATCATAACAAAACACAAGCCACCACATTAGGACAAATTGACAGACGAGTGGTGGAATATCTTTATTATTCACCAGAAAATAATATTTTGCACACTGTTTTCCAATAATTTATTTCTATTACTAATATCTTTATTAACAGTTATAAATTATTAAAATACATTGTACAGAATATTATTTTATAGTGAATACTGAATGATATCTAGATAGCTTTCTTTTAATTATATAATGAATTTTTCTACCTTCAAAATATATCTACATATTAAGAAGTTTTAAGAATTTGCGTTATTTTATTCTTCTCATTTCATGAATATCTAAAGGCTAGCCAGCCAATGTTTCATTTTAAAAAACAAAGAGAAAAGACTCAGATGTTTTTAATTAGTTTTCTCATAGTTTAAGCCATGTAGACTAATCATACACATAAAAAACATTATTCAACAGATATTCATTTATTTTCCATTCTAGATGGGTTACTATCTCGGGTACTGGAGATAATTTAAACTTTGTCAGTATCAGAGAAGAATGGCAAATGGTGACAGGAGTTCCATGTTCCCATCTTCTTACAAAAACACTATGAACTAAACAGAAATGACCAGAATCAACGTCTTGGAAACTGTGGAAACCATTAAAGGGTTATGCCACCAAGGGACCTCTGAATCAAGAAAAAGGTGAATTAATGGGACATTGCACTTAATTGGCCTGAGAACACGTTTACCATATATATATATATATAAATGAAAATAAAATGTGCCTACTGTGTTTGTTTGCCAGCCATGTTCTTCCCCCTCAAGGCATCCTTTCAAGCACCAGCATGCCAATCCTCTTCCACATGCTGCTGTAAAAACAATTAGCATAGAATGCCTTCAAAAATTCCTCAAAGGCTGAAGACATGGCAGGTAAACAAATGCAGAAGGTGTGTGTTATTTGCATAAAAATATAGCAGTACTTTTGTTCCATATGCTAGTTTGTTGTGCAGTGCCTGGGGCCTTAAAAGCTTGCAAGTAGCCATTAAAATAAAAAAAAAAATACTCAAAACCATTGCCATCAAGTCTCTATGCAGACATTCCAGTCACATGGGGCAAAAGAGTACAATTAAGATATATCTGCTATTGTTTGATATTCTAGTAGATTCTGATTCATGGCAACCTCACGTGTGCAGAGTAGAACTGTTCCATAGGGTTTTCAAGCCTGTGACCTTACAGAAACAGATTGCCACACCTGAGTTCTGAGGCACCTCTGGGTAGGGTCGAACCGCCAGCCTTTTGGATAACAGTACACCTCTTAAGTGTTTGCAACATCAGGGGCTCCAGAGACATACAATTAATGCTTAAAGACCGGGGGTGGGGGGGGGGTTGGGGGGTTAAGACATGATCTCTTTAGGAAATTAAAAAAAAAAAAAAAAACGGTTGCCTTCTAAGTCATTTTGACTCAGGGTTACCATATGTGTCAAAATAGAACTGAGCATCATATGGTTTTCAGTGGCTGATTTTTCAGAAGTAAATCACCAGGATTTTCCTCTTAGATGATGCTGGATAAACTCAAACCTCCAATCTTTTCGTTAGCACCTGAGGGCTTAACTTTTGCACCACTCAGGGACTCCTTTAAGAAATTAGAGCATTCAAAAGCATTCTATATATGGGAAATTTAGATAACCATTTTTTGTACATGTGCTTAGGATAAGACATATGCTCAGAAAATACATAATAAAAACCTTCTTTTTCACCTCAAGTTGATCTCTAAGTTCTCAACTCAGGCTGGTGCCTAAGCTCAGTGCAAGCCTGGCTAAGGGTTGAAGGAAAGTTCCAGCACAGAGCCAATCTGCAAAGAATGGGAGAGGTGCTTTCTTGTATGTTAGTTTTGTTTTGTTTTGTTTGCTGTCAAAAATACTAGCTGAATCAAGCTTAAAAGAGACTTTAGTGACTATACACATTAAGGAAAGCAGTCACTGTAAAAACAGACATAAAAAGTCACTAAAATAATGGACTAGCACTTTGTTGTTGCTATTTACTAGCTGTTAGTGCCACTTAGGGACTTCTGGATCCTTCAGCAACAAGTTTTGGGGAACTTACAGTAGTGATAGTTGTATAATATTGTGAATGCCATTGTTGTTGTTATGTTGTTAGTTGCCATCATATCATTTCCAACTCATAGCAACTGTATCTGTTTATAACACAATGAAACACTACACAGTCGTGAGCCATCCTCACAATCATTACTATGTTTGAGCCCATTGTTGCAGCCACTGTGTCAATCCGTCTCATTGAGGGTCTTCCTCTTTCTCGCTGATCCTCTGTTTTACCAAGCATAAGGCCCTTCTCCAGGGATTGGTCAGTTCTGTTAACATGTACAAGGTACATGACACGAAGTCTCACCATCCTTGCTTCTAAGGATCATTTTGGTTGTACTTACTCTAAGACAGACTGTTCTTTCTTCTGGCAGTTTCTGGTATATTCAATACTCTTCACCAACACTATAATTCAAAGGCATCAATTCTTCTGTTTTCCTTATTCAATGCCCAATCCTTGCATGCATATGAGGCAATTGAAAATACCATGGCTTGGATCAGGCGCACCTTATGCCACAAAGTGACATCTTTGCTTTTTAACATTTAAAGAGGTCTTTTGCAGCAGATTTGCCCAGTGCAATATGTTGTTTGATTTCTTGACTGTTGTTTCCATGGACATTGATTGGAGATCCAAGTAAAATGAAATCCTTGACAACTTCAGCCTTTTTTTTTTTTATCATGATGTTACTTATTGGTCCAGTTATGAGGTTTTGTTTTCTTTATGTTGAGGTGTAATTCATACTGAAGGCTATAGTCTTTGATCCTCATCAGTAAATACTTCAAGTTCTCTTTGTTTCCAGCAAGTAAAGTTGTGTGGTCTGCATATCGAAGATTGTTAATGAGTCTTTCTCCATTCCTGATGCTGCATTCTTCTTCATATAGTCTAGCTTCTAGCGTTATTTGCTGAGCATACAGATTGAATAAGCATGATAAAAGGATACAACCCTGAAACACCTTTCCTGATTTTAGGCCACACAATATCACCTTGTTCTGTTCAAATGACTGCTTCTTGGTCTACGCACAGGTTTTGTATGAGCACAATTAAGTGTTCTGGAATACCCATTCATTGTAGTACTATCCATAATTTCTTACGATCCACACAGTTGAATGCATTTGCACAGTCAATAAAGCACAGGTCAATGTCATTAATGTCACTGAATTGTACACTTAAAAATAGTTAAGTGACACATCTGTATTTTATATATATTTTACCGCAAAAAAAAAAAAAAAAAAGAAGAAACAAACAAACAAATAGGCACGGCCACTGTCTGCCGGAGCTTATGATCTAACTTGAGATTCTTAAAAACAAATCAATAGTCACCTTATAAAGAATAAGAGAACAACTCAGTCGCCCCAGATACAATGCCTTCCACTGTAGCTCTCAGTTCCTAAGTTTTAAGCAGCGTCTACAGGGTTCACATAAAAGCCACTGTGACCACATTCTATAAACAAAGAGAACTAATAATGGGTTTGGCTTTAGCTTGAAAGTTCTCCTGCCATTCAGTAATTTTCCAATGCAATATACTTAGCTCTTGTTACAACTTAATTATGCGTAATTCTTTTAGAATTGGATCATTACAACTATACTTATAACAAGCTCAGCAACCATTTCAAATATTCTCCAAAGACATGCATGTGGCTACTCAGGGACGTGGAGTCTGCATTTGATTTGAGAACCACAACAGAAAACTCAGAATGAACGTATCTTTCTTTTGAAAACACTATTTTGGTTTATCCTAGACTGAACCAAGATTGACACAAACACTGCATTTTTCAGGTTTTTAAAGAAAAACGAAGAGTTGATTTTTAAATCATGATGCTCAGAAATTGTATGATCTAATAAATACAGTGCAAGGAGTATTTCAAAAGGGAACCACATTTTTTTTGGATTTTTAGCCCCATCAAATATACTTTTGGAGATGAAAGAACTTACAGGAGTCAAATAGTCTCCCCAGGTGGTTCTGGGGGACTGTCTACCAGCTGAAGAGTAACAGAAACCCATTGAGAGTGTTTGCAACACATTCAAAAATAGGCACATGTTGATCTGATTATTACTTGAGTATCGTCTATTCTAGTATCTTAGATAGTTATTTTTCCGGTATCAGTAGGTCAATACATCAGAAAAAAAAGCTGGATAAAAAGGAAACTCTTCAACAGCCACAGTGTATGGAAATTTAAGCCCAGTCAGCCATTTTACATGTATAGGTATTTGAACATTATGAAGCATCCCATGAGATAACAAATTTCAATGCCCTTATTCATCACTAGATGTGAATGAATGATGCTTTCATTGTTTCATTTTAATGACAGAGCCCTCATGAAATCAAGTAGATATCTCATCTCCTCCATCAATATTACTTTCTATCAATACAAAGCCACTGGCACTTGTAAAAGTTAAACAGATACGTATTTTATTCATATTATGCTCTGTTATTTTGTGGCTTACCTGTTTCCAGTTATGATTTAATTCTGACAGATGTTGTGATGAACGGTGATGGTTAATTTGACAGCTAAGGATGATGGGCTAAGACTGAAGACATCTTAATATTTGCGAATCAACACACTTGACACCCTTGACTCATACATTTGTGTACATAACAATTTGATAAAAGAAAAAAAAAACAAATGTGGGTTACACACAATAAGAAGAAAAACTGAGCACTAAGATAATTGCCTACAATACTTAAAGTCCAAAAAAGTTTTTGAACAGAAGCCACAGCTTGGAAGAATCATCTTTTCAAATAAAACTCTAATTAATATAAGGATAAAATAAATATTATATGGGATAAATAAGTAGTACATACACATATAACTTAATATTTAAGTGCATATTTTATATGACCAAATGTATAATGTTTTTAATTCCTTAAGTCAATTAATGGAACTTTCAATTAAAAAAAAAATAGGACATACAAATTTATGTCTTGTCCTTTCACAAACCCACTAAAATCAACAGAAGGCCATTCCTTTTAAAGGTCTCAACCCACAAATTTTAAAAGATTAAGGAAGGAATAATAAGAACAAAATTTGAAAGTAAACAGTATCCAGTGAAAAGACAAATTATAAATGATTTATCAGACCTGTGAAAGCTTAAGGAGCCATGATGGTAGAGTGATTAAAGCAATGGACTTCTAACTAAAACGTCAATCGTTTGAAACCACCATTGGCTCAATGGAGGAAAGACGTGGCAGTCTGCTTTCGCAGGGATTTACATCCTAGGAAACCCAATGAGGTCTCTATAAGTTGGTGTCTACTCTCCGGCAAGTAAGTATGGTTAGTTTTGGATGAAAGCTGAAATCTAGGTCAACACTGGGGAAATCAAGAGATAGCTCAGTTTGAACCATAAAATCCTCACAATGCTAAGAAATCGGCAACACCATTTACCTCTGAAAGTAGGAATACAGCTGAGGTTAAAAAATGGCCTGATGAAAGATTGTGTAAGAAGTTGTGAATCTCATATTTCCTTCTCCAATCCATGCAGTGGGGATATTGTATCTCACCACCTTAGCAAAAGACAAAAGGCTTATACTCTGGATAAAATAAACAACAACAACAAAAAATCAACCTACTAAACTGTTCTGATTAGCCATACTTTGGGGGGGAAGCTATGTATAACAGTTTTACTTCTATAAGCCTTGGTCTCAGCAGGTAACTTATTTAAAGAAAACTTTGAAATGGGATATTACACAATACCCCAAAATTCTGACTTAAACATTTACGTCCTGATAATGTCTTGTGGGGCAACCTTAAAATAGTCCTCAGTGAATAATAACTTAAAAAATTTATTAATCAGTACCATGAGTTAATGTTTTGATTGATGCAAATTTTTAAATTTGGCATGCAACAATCCATGTGTTAATTATGAGCTATTTAAGCTATTAAGACAATTAAAAATAAGTATCCAAAGTGAAATTAGAAGGAGAGCATCTCACTAAAAATACAGGGCTCCACAGGAAAGAATTTGAAAACCTCTAATCTACACAAAATTAGAACCAGTTTTGTTTGTTTGTTGTATTTGACTGCCCTGATTAATGTCTAAGAATTTTTATTTAACAATAGCTCTTGTTGGATCACATACCCATTTGAGAATCTATGAAAGCTATGATCCCTCTCTCCAAGAAAATTCACTTAAACATTTTATGCAGACACCACAAGTTTTGTATACAGTTTTCTTGAAGCCAAGGGACAGAAGAAATTGAATTCCCTAAAGTCTTTGAATGAAGATTGAAACGAGTTTAAATCAATATTCTGCCCCATAAAAGCTGTATGATAGCCTAATCTCTAGGTCTCAATTTTTTTTGCCTATAAAATAGTTGTTTCTGTGAGTTGCTATCTGGTTGATTCTGACTCATAGAGACCCCTTGTGTGCAGAGTAGAACTGCTCCATAGGGTCTTCAACACTGTGACTTTTTGGAAGCAGGTTTCCAGGCCTGTCTCCCAATGTGCCACTGGGTGTGGCTGAACTGCCAAGCTTTTGGCTAGAAGTCAAGCTTAACTATTTGTGCCACGCTAGGACTCCATCTGTAAAATGAGAAAGATTGATAATTATATGTACATTATACATTTTTGTGATTTCTAAATGATGCTATATATATACACACACACACATATATACACACATATATATGCATACACATTGTATGTATACAGCACTTGAAAGGTGATAGGCTTTAATATACCATATATTTCTTCTTTAATATACTTCTCATTTGCACTTATTTTATTCTTAATATTGTGATCAACTCACCATTTTTACTTAGGCTCTATTTTCATTATTCACCATTAGATTTTCACCACTCAGATTGAGGATTTTTATAATTATTTCTGGTGACTTTCCATCCTAAACCTGATCCATAGAAATTGGAGGAAGATACAAATACCAAAATTATTAAAAACAATCTGATTTTACATCTTGGTATCTGTGGTTATCCAGCTTTAGAAAATATAAGTATAATCTACAATGCTTTTGAACTTGGAGAGATTTAGAAATTAAACCATAATGTGTCTGTCAATTTGTCTTACTGTGGTGACTTGTATGTTGCTGTGATACCGGAAGCTTTGCCACTGTTGTTTCAAATACTACTAAGGTTACCTTGGTGGACAGGTTTCAGTGGAGCTTCCAGACTAAGTCAGACTAGGAAGAAGAGCACGGCAGTCTACTCTGGAACCAACTGGCCAGTGAACACCTTATGAGTAGCAGTGGAACATTTTCTGATATAGTCCCAGAAGATGAGCCACTCGGTTTGGAAGGGACTCGAAATATGACTGGGAAAGAGCTGCCTCCTCAAATTAGAGTCAACCTTAAAGGAATGATGGAGTCAAGTTTTAGGGACTTGAATGTGCTGATGTTGCAGGACTCAAAACGAGAAGAAATAGCTGCAAATATCCATTAATCATCAGAATGTGGAATGTAAAAAGTATAAATCTAGGAAAATTGGAAGTCATCAAAAATTAATTGGAACTCCAACATTAGTGAGTGAGCTGAGATGGACTGGTAGAAGCCATTTGGAATCAGACAATCATATGGCCTACAATGCCAGGAACGACAAATTGAAGAGGAAAGGCATCGCATTCATTGTCAAAAAGATTTCAAGATCTACCCTGAAGTAAAATGCTGCCAGTGGTAGGATAGTATTCATATGCTTATAAGGAAGACCTGTTAATATGACAATTATTCTAATTTATGCACCAACCACTAAGGCCAATGATGAGGAAATTGAAGATTTTTACTAACTTCTCCAGGCTGAAATGAATCAAACATGCAATCAAGATGCATTGATAATTACTGGTAATTTGAATGAGAAAGTTAGAAACAAAGAAGGATATGTAGCTGAAAAATATGGCCTTGGTGATCAAAATGATGCCAGAGATCACATGATAAAATTTTGTAAGACCATCAACTTCTTCACTGAAAATACCCTTTTTCAGCAACATAAAAATCGGCTACAAATGTGGACCTCACCAGATAGAAGACACAGGAATCAAATTGACTACATCTGTGGAAAGAAAAGATATAAAGCTCAATATCATCAGTTGGAACAATGCCAGGAGCCAACTGTGGGACAGACCATCAATTTCCCATGTGCAAGTTCAAGCTGAAACTGAAGAAAATCAGAACAAGTCCACAAGAGCCAATGTATGACCATGAGTATATCCCACCCAAATTTAGAGACCATCACAAGAATAGATTTGATGCCTTGAACACTAATGACCAAAGACCAGAAGAGTCATAGAATGACATCATACATGAAGAAAGCAAGAGGTCATTAAAAAAGACAGGAAAGAAAGAAAAGACCAAAATGGGCATCAGAAGAGACTGAAACTTTCTCTTTAATGTAGGGTAGCTAAAGAGAAAGGATGAAATAATGAAGTAAAAATGCTGAACAGGAAATTTCAAAGGACAGCTCGAGAAGATAAATACTATAAGAAAGCATGCAAAGACCTGGAGAAAGAAAACCAAAAGGGAAGAACACATGCAGCATTTCTCAGGTTGAAGGAAGTGAAGACAAAATACAAGTCTCCAGTTGCAATTTTGGAGGATTCTTCAGGGAAAATATTAAACAACTCAAGGAGCATCAAAGAAGGTGGAAGGAATACAGAGTCACTGTACCAAAAAGAATTGGTCTACGTTCAACCATTTCAGGAGATAGGATATGATCAGGAACTGATGGCACTGAAGGAAGAGGACCTAGCTGCACTGAATGCATTGACCAAAAACAAGGCTTAAGGAATTGATGGAATACCAATTGAGATGTTTCAACAAAGGGATACAGCACTGAAGTGCTCACTCATTTATGACAAGAAATTTGGAAGACAGCTACTTGGCCAACCAACTGGAAGAGATCCATATTTGTACCCTTTCCAAAAAAAGGTGATCCAACAGAATACAGAAATTATCAAACAGTATCATTAATACCACACAGAGGTGAATTTTGCTGAAGCTCATTCAAAAGCAATTGCAGCAGTACATTGACGGGAAATTGCCAGAAATTCAAGTTGGATTCAGAAGAAGACATGGAACCAGGGATATCATTGCTGACGTCAGATGGATCTTGGCTGAAAGCAGAGAATACCAAGAAGATGTTTATCTGTGTTTTTTATTGACTATGCAAAGGTATTCAACTATGTGGATCATAACAAGTTATGGATAACCTTGAGAAGAATGAGAATTCCAGAACACTTAATTGTGCTCATGAGGAACCTGTGCTTAGACTAAGAGGCAGTTATTTGAACAGAACAAGGGAATACTGCATGGTTAAGAAAGGTGTGCATCAGGGTTGTATCCTTTCACCATATTTATTCAATTGTATGGTGAGCAAATAATCCAAGAACTGGACTACGTGAATCACCCCTTGGCATGAGGATTGGCAGAAGACTCATTAACAACCTGTGATATGAAGATGAAACAACCTTGCTTGCTGAATGGGAAGAGGACCTGAAGCACTTACTGATGTAGATCAAAGACCGCAGCCTTCAGTATGGATTACACCTCCACATAAGGAAAACAAAAGTGCTCACAGCTGGACTAATCAGTAACGTCATGATAAATGGAGAAAGATTGACGTTTTCAAGGATTTCATTTTGCTTGGATCCACAATCAACGCCCATGGAAGCAGCAGTCAAAAAATCAAATGGCGCATTACATTGGACAAATCTGCTGTGAAAGACCTCTTTAAAGTGTTAAAAAGCAAGGATGTTACTTTAAGAACTAAGGCAAGCTTGACCCAAGCCATGGTGCATGTGAAAGTTGGACAATGAATAAGGAAGATTGAAGAAGAAATGACACTGTTTACTTTGAAAATACTGTTTCTCTTTAGAACAGTGTGTTTGATGTTTGAATCACTTCTAAAAAAATTCTTTTCAGGAATTCATTCAGCTTTTGCCAGAATTTTCATCACACTGAAAACTGTCTTCTGAAGCAGCCCATCCCATAGGAATGTAAATCTGAGTGCATTCAAAGAGAGAGAGAGATTTTAGTGGTGAGGTAGTGTGGTCTATTGGAGAAGCCTGGAATATAGAATCAGACAAATTTAAGAAGTAATCATTAATAAGCATCATGTTATTATTGGTGTTAGGTCCACATATGTCTGTCAGTTTGTTGTATTGTGGGGGCTTGTGTGTTGCTATGATGCTGGAAGCTATGTCCTCAGTATTCAAATATCAGCAGGGTCAGCCATGGTGGACAGGTTTCTGCTGTGTTTCCAGCTAAGAAAGACTAGGAAGAAGGACTCAGCAGGTAACATGTGAGGAGGTTATTTATGAAAATTAAATGAGATAGTATATAGAAACACCTAAAAAAACAGTATCCTCACATGATTGGCTGTCAGTAAAAATTTTTCCTTCCATTAAATCCCAAACCCCATTCAAATAATTTAAAAAATTTAAGGCACCTTTCATGTCCACAATAATTACTGTGCTAAATATACTCATTATTTCCCTCGACAGACATTCCTTACATAATAAGGTGTTCCAAATATAATTATCCGTATTCCATGCTAATTCTTTCTTCAGTGTTTCTCATATTATAGGGTACCCCATCTCATAACATGTCTTATCTCCCATAAATATGTCCTTGTTTATCAATTTATTTCTTAAAACAATGTTCACTATGCTAAATGTAAAAAATTGTTTGCATGGATATTATACTCCCAAACTAAAAAAGAAATATTGAAGACTAAGTACTTTTCAGTGAAAATTCTAAAAACTAAGTTACTATTAATTTGACTTGTTGGAAATTTTTAAGCAGCAAAATCATACTTTTGATTTTCATCTAGCAAGTTTATGACCAACCAAAAAGTCAAGAAGAAGTTTTACTCCTACACCAATATTTTTCAGCTGGAGATAACTGGATCAATGCTCACATCTTCGAATTATATTGATATGTATATTATAAAATAATATTTAAAAATAAAGTTATAGCTTTCCTTTCAGGTCTAAAGTTGAAAAATATAATTAGTATATCAATAACAGAAGCATAAATTAACCCATTGGAAAAATGCGTTGATAAGAGCAGTATGTGACAGAAAATAGTCTAAAAATTAATTTTTTGTATTAGCAGAGTGCTAATGAATATGAATATAGGCCAGTTGAGTGCATTTTTAATAAAAACCATATTTTAGCTAATCAATAATACATTTTTGTGTGCCTTTAAGCCTATTCTTCATATTTTATAGAGTAAATACCATTTTCTTTTCTCTCAGATTGGAAGCTGAATGAAAATTAATCGGTTCTCTTTTAGAGACGAAACCACAATGTCATGCTTAAATATGATTTGTGTTGCTATGGTTTGTACAATTTATAACTGAATTTTGTGAACTAAGGTTTCTTAATGTGATACCTGTTTAAAGGGCTTACAGATCATTTACAAAAGAATAGAAAGGTCCATTTGTAAAATTTCTTTGATCTATATCAGATTCATTACATTTTATGTAGAAAATTGTATGCATGGATACAATATTTCCAAACTAATTTGCACCCTTTAGGAACACCCTGTGGCTATAATGAAAGCAACACATTTCAAATCTTCCCGGGCACTGGCACTTTTAATCTTTCATTTTTAAAGAGATCCAATTGAACATTAGAACTTTAGGATTTATAATCTTCACTTACATTTACAATCGATTACGCCTACGCAGTCTGACAAAGTTTCATTTCAATCATATTAAGAAGTATAAAAGGAAGTGAGGATGGCCTTATAAACTATGTTGTCTCCATTCTAGCGTACGGGGCATATATTGAGCGTATACATATACAGAGTCGCTATGAGTCGGAATTGACTCGACGGCACTGGGTTTTTTTTTTTATACACTCAGGCACACTTGAGCACAATGACATTAAGTAGAGATTGATATTAATTCAAGGCTTCTACTTGACTTCACGAGATCCTTTTACTACTGAAACACAATTTATTATCTAACTCTTCCCCATATCAATGTAGCATATACTTGCACAAACACAAACATACACCACATATTTTTATACTTCTTCAGATCTCTTTTCATCATAATAAAATAAGCAGATGCATTTCTAACTGCATAATAAAATAATGATAATAGTTAACATTTCCCTAGGCTTTATTAAATGCCAGGCACTGTTCTAAGCTCCTCAGATATATTAAATCAATTACTCCCCAAAATAATGCCGAGAGGATACCAAATGAGGGACAGAGAATCAGCCATCTAATTTCTCTTTGGGTTGCTTCTTTAGGCATATTCTGTGTTCATTCATCTGTTGATGGAGCAATTCAGACAAAAACAACACACAAAGAAAATATAAAATTTCTTTATCCTTAAGGAAATCTGCAGCTGGAGAGGTTTTCTAAATAGAAATGCTGTATCAATGCAGAAATGTGTTTAATGTCTAAATTTAATCATGTGTGCTGTGTTGCTTTCTGCATAAATGGTGAAGATGAAATCACAATGTGTTGGAAGTCTGGACATTTGAGTTTTGGCTTTCCTTCTGCCTCTCACTAGTTGTATAAAGAAAGCCCAGGAGAAAAGTCACAACACTTTAAACCTCTATTCATATTGCAGATGTTAAACTAGAGGAGGCTAAAATTCCTTTGATTTCTAAAAGTTAATAAATTCACCCATTTATCATAAACTATGTACAAACTGTGATAGATGCTTGGGATACAAAGGTGAATGAGATTTGTTCATGGAACTCAAATTCTAATTTTCAAATCAGTCTTCTAAGAGTCACGACAGAGTGAGGCCAGATTAGTGAACCCAGATTAGGTAAATCATGGTAGTCTTTCTGGAGGAGATGAGAATTATTTGAGCTTTGAAGCTATTTAGAGCTTAACTATGTTACAGGTAAAAGCCAAAACAAAACAAAAAAACATTTCAGGCAGAGAAATCATTGTACTGTAAAGGAGAGGAAGGAGAAAACTTTTTTTTTTTTTTGAAGAATTTATGTAATCTAGTATGATTTGAAACCCTTGTGGTGTAGTGGTTAAGTGGTATGGCTGCTAACCAAAGGGTCGGCAGTTCGAATCCGCCAGGCGCTCCTTGGAAACTCCATGGGACAGTTCTACTCTGCCCTATATGGTCACTACGAGTCGGAATCAACTCGACAGCACTGGGGTTTTAGTATGATTTACATATAGGGAATAATTTGCAAATAGAACTGTGAGCCCCGGTGGTGTAGTGGTTAAAAGCTTAGCTGCTAACCAAAAGGTCAGCAGTTCAAATCCACCAACTGCTCCTTGGAAACCATATGCACCATTCTACTTGGTCCTACAGGGTAGGTATGAGTCACAATTGACTTTATGGCAAGGGTTTTGGTTTACAGAGCACAGAGATTGAAGAACTTGAAAGTGATAAGATCATAAAGAACTTTATTGCTTTATATGCCATGGCAAATTGTTTTGCCCTTAGATTAGCATTTAGCAAAGGGCATACTCTAGAAGTAAACTTGGGAAATAGCACATAATACATGCCATTTTCAGACAGGAAATACAAATTAGTATATTAATTGCTTACAAATTTCTGGAGTAATAGAAATTATTAAATTTTAACACATTTCCCAAATGTGTTTCTTGAATTTACTTGACCATGGAAGTGTTTGGGATAAAAAAAATTATTCAAAATAGTATGCATGTAGAAAACAGCACAAATTAAAAATGTACAGTTTGACGAATTCTATAATCCCCAAAAAGTAAGAGAGTAACAACACTCTAGAAGCTTCCTTCCTGCCATCTCCTAATTATTACTCTATTCTCACTCCCCAAAGATTATTCCTATTCTTTTTTTTTTTTGTAGATATCACATTAGTTTTTCAGGCTAACAACATAACATAAGTATAATTTTGCAGTATATTTTTAGTGACTTTTGATGCTGTTAGGTGCCGTTGAGTTGGTTCCAACTCATAGAAACCCAATGTACCATAGAACGAAACACTGCCAGATCCTGCGCCACCCTTACAATCATTGTTATGCCTAAGCCTATTGAGCAGCCACTGTGTCAATCCATCTCGTTTATGGTCTTCCTTTTTTTTCACTGCCCCTGTACTTTACCAAGCATGATGTCTGTCTCCAGGGACTGATCCCTCCTGACAACATGTCCAAAGTATGTAAGACACAGTCTCGCCATCATTGCTTCTAAGGAGCATTCTAGTTGTACTTTTTCCAAAGCAGATTTGTTCGTTTTTCCGGCAGCCCATGGTAAATTCAATATTCTTCGCCAACACCACAATTCAAAGGCATCAATTCTTTTTCGGTCTTCCTTATTTATTGTCCAGCTTTCACATGCATGTGATACAATTGAACATATCATGGTTTGGTTCAGGAGCACCTTAGTCTTCAAGGTGACATCTTTGCTTTTCAACACTTTAGAGAGGCCCTTTGCAGCAGATTTGCCTGATACAATGCGTCTTTTGATTTCTTGACCACTGCTTCCATGGCTATTAATTGTGGATCCAAGTAAAATGAAATCCTTGACAACTTCAATCTTTTCTCCGTTTATTGTGATGTTGTGATGATTTTTGTTTTCTTTATGTTGAGGTGTAATCCATACTGAAGGCTTTCAAATTATGTTTGCAATTTTATTCATGTTGTAGTGGTTATTTTCCTTGTTACATTGTATTCATTGTATGAATTTTCCACAGTTTATCCATCCAACACTTGCTGCCAGTTTAGGGCTGTTATAAATATTACTTGTTAATCTATTTTTGCATATGTGTTTTGTTGCAAATATGTACACAATTATGTTGGGTCTAAAGCTTGGAGACTAAGTGCTGCATCCAAGGATGTGAAATGTCCAACATTAGTAGATATTTTCTAGTTTTTCAATTTTTACTATCACAGGTGTATATTAGAAATGATACAGCTGCACATATAGGCCAACAAATGATCTTATCAGCCTTTTTAATTTTAGACATTCTTGTGATTCTTTAGTCGTATCTCATTGTGGTTAATTTCCATTTCCCTGGCTAACAATGAGGTTGAATAGCATTTCCTTAACTTTTTGATTATTTGGATATTTTGGGGATGGGTAGGGAGTGATATCTCTTTATATCTCTTGTCCATTTTATTTCTGGATTGTCTGGTTTGTTTGGTTGATTTGTTGGGTATTTTTTTCCTCTCCCTTCTTGTTGACTTATAAAAAAAAATTATAGGAGGTCTTTATTATGGAAGTCTCCAGAACAGCACTTTGTCAGTTACATGAATTACAAATATTATTTTCCAATATGTGGCTAGCTTTATAAGGCGCTCTAGTGGTGTGGTGGTTAAAGCACTTGGCTGCTAACCAAAGGGCTGGTGGTTTGAAACCTCCAGAGACTCCATGAGAGACATATGTGGCATTCTGCTTCCGTGAAGATTTACAGACTTGGAAACCTATGGGGCAATTCTATTCTGTCCCATAGGGTTGCTATGAGTCAGAATCAACTTGATGGCAGTGTTTTTGTTTGTTTGTTTTTTTGGCTAGTTTCATATTCTTTTAATGTTATGTTTTGATGAATAGAAATCTCCATGTTAATGGAGGATGAGGAAGGGTTCAAGTTTTTTTTTTTTTTTTTTAATAATTACATTCAATGAATCCTGGATGGTTTTATTGAAAATGGAGACCTGGTGGCACAGTGGTTATAAGTTCAGCTGCTAACGAAAAAGCCAGCAGTTCGAATTCACCAGCTTTTCCTTGGAAAACTTACACGGCAGTCTTACTCTGTCCTATAGGGTTGCTATGAGTCAGAATCAATGTGATGGCTATATGTTTTTTGGTATTTCATTGAAAGGTTTATTTCCATTCTTCTCTGCAGTACAATTTTTGTTATAAATCCACTGTAGATGGATGCTTCTATTTTATGATGACCCATTTTACTCCTCAATTAGCCTATATTTTCATATTTATGCCAATACCATAGTATCTTAATATCTGTATTAATAACTAAATGTCAGGTATTAGATTTGTAGTTATTTATAAAGATGATAAAAATTAGTGAAGAAATGTGACACACATTTATTTGAATTTTTGAAGGAAACTACAAAGTTACATTTTAGAGAACTATTTGAATGAAAACAATCTTCTGTGTTAAACTGCAAAAGAATATTTTTAACCTTGTGTCTTAGGCTGGGTTCTCTAGAGAAGCAGAACCTGTAAAGCATATACATACATAGAGAGAGAGATTTATTAAGGAAATGTCTCATGCAGTTTTAGAGGCTAGAACATGGATCAGGCTGGATGATTCTCTTGATACTTGCAATCACAGGGGCTGGTGAACCTAAGATCAGAAAGTCAGGCATCAGGGCTCTGGCTCACAGGATGCTAAGCCTACCAAGACTGGCAGGCAAGACTGCAGGTAAGCTGCTAGCTCAAGTCCCGGGAGCCAGAGGTCAGACGAACAGGACCCAGCTGCAGAATCCAGTGCCAGCAAAAGCCCACGAGCCTTCCCAGAAAATCCACTTTTATTCAATGCAGGCCACAACCCCCAAGGAAGCTCCCTTTCAACTGATTGGCTAACTCACAGCAGATCCCATTATGGAGATAATCACATTATATCAAATCTCATCATGGAAGTGATCACATCATCATATGACTGCCAAACTACATCATAACTGCCAAACCACTGAGAATCCTGGCCTGGCCAAGTTGACACAAACCTAAGCAATTCCACCTTGTATTAGATCAACACATCAAAGTTCAGACACTAATTTAAATTTGAGTTACACAAGCAATACTTTTTCTATGTGAATGCCTCAGTGAGTTGCCATTTTGGACAAGGCCCCAGACAAAAAAAACTCTGAGATAATTATTGATATCCAATAAAAGAAGGCTTTCCATGCTTTTCTTCAAGATCAACTTGATCATGCTCTGCACTTTGTACACCCAACACACGCACACACATATACACACACCACAAAGTCGTGTGTCATCTGATTTGAATGAGAAAAATTGACGAATTGACATCCTTACAATATGAGGTTCTCCAATTCATACCAAAACCAAAACCAGTGCCGCCAAGTCGATTCCGACTCATAGCAACTCTATAGGACAGAGTAGAACTCCCCCACAGAGTTTCCAAGGAGGGCCTGGCGGATTTGAACTGCCGACCCTTTGGTTAGCAGCTGTAGCACTTAACCACTATGGCACCTGGGTTTCCAATTCATAAACATATTATATTCACCTCATTTTTTTCTACTAGCAATATTTGGTAGATTTCCTTGTAGAAGTCTTGCACATTTTTTGTAAGATTCCTCATGTATGTTTGACATACTTCATACTGTATTAAACTGTATGATTTAAAGTTTTCCTTTTTTTTCCTAAATTTTGTTGCTTTTATGGAAAACCATAATTGGTTTTATACACTGACATTGGTTCCAGGGATTTTGCTAACTCCTTTACTAATTCAAATAATATATATGTGGATTCTTTTCGATTTTCTATATCTGAACCATATATTCTGTGAACAATGAAATTTTCATGTCTTTCTTTCAGTTCTTATACATTTTATTTCTTTCTGTTGGGGAAAGTTTAATGATGATTTAATATGATGCTGGCAATAGAACATTTTTTAGACATTCCTTATCAGATTAAGTAATTTTCTTCTACACGTATTTGACTAAGAGTTATTGAATATTGAATATATTAATACTTATTCTTAATTTTGTTGTGATAATTATATTTTTTGTTAGTGTTATGAATTACATACATCTATTGAATTTTGAATTTAAAAGCAGTTTTCAGTTCCTGAAAGGGAGTCAACCAGTTGTAGTGTTCTTTTTTCAATTTCTTGATTTATTTAACATTTGGTTGAGATTTTTGCATTTTTTGTTCATAAAGGTTCTTCTGAAATTTTCCTTGCTTTGAATTTTGTGTATGGTTTTGATTACACAGTTACACTGATTCTATATAAAGAGTTAAAAAGAGGTTCCAACTTTTTCTGTTCTGTTGAAATTTTTGCATAAAATTTAATTATTTTCTTGCTTAAAAATACCTTCTCTTTTAAATAGAATTCTCTGGTGGACTCATGGGGCGGGGGTGGGGGGGGCAGGCCTGAGGTTTTCTTTGAGGAAATTTTTTTTTTTTCTCTTTGAAAAAAGTTATTTTTAAAAAATTTGTTGTTTGTATCAACATTTTTATTAAATAATGGACTCCTAATTTTCTATGTATTCTATGATAGCATGTTTTTGTAGAATTTTTTTCTGTTTCATCCAAATTTTCAAATATATTGGGTTTTTGGTTATTGGTTTAAAAGTATCATGATCTCCTCTTGTTATTTTTTAGTGGCTTTAAAAATATTTTTCCTAAGCTTTCCACTAAAAATTTTATAGTTTCACACTTTACATTTAAATCTGGGCTCAACAGTTACTCTACCAAACCAAAACCCACTGCGGTCGAGTCGATTCTAAGAGCGACCCTATAGGACAGAGCAGGACTGCACCATAGAGTTTCCAAGGAGTGCATGGCAGATTCGAACTGCTGACCTCTTGGTTAGCGGCTGTAGCACTTAACCACTATACCACCAGGGTTTCCATAGTTAATACAGCACTATGGTAATCAAGGCTATGAGCCATTTACTCAAGGGTATACAAATAGATCAATGGGACATTATACAGTCCAGAAACAAGCCCATGCTACATGGTCAGTTAACTTTCTACAAAAGTGTGAAGACTGTTTAATGGGAAAAATATAGTTTTTCTTTCTTTCCAAAAAAAATTTTCCTGAAACAAGTGGATGTCTATATGTAAAACTATGAACCTGCACCCATTTCTTATACCATACACAAAGTTACATAAGTTGGATCAAAATGTGACCCTCAATCCATTTCTCATACCATAAAAAAAGTTAAATTGGACCTAAATATAAAATGAAAATATGTGAAATCTCTAGAAAAAAAGAACATTTTTTTAACCTTGGGCTAGTTAAAGATTTCTTAAGTACAATAGCAAAAGCACAATCAATATAAGAAAGAAGACTGAAATTTATAAAAATCAAAAATTTTCTGTCCTCAAAACACAGTGTTACAAAAATAAAAGTGTAAGCCACAAACTCTGAGAAAATATTGGAAAAACATGTGCTTGTAAAAAGACCCACATGTGAAATATAAATAGAATTCTTGCAACTCAATAATAAGAAAAAATGTTCAAAAGATCTGAACAGAAACTTTATCAAAGAAGGTACATGAATGACAAACAAGCACATGAAAAGACGATCAGCACCATCATTTATCATAGAAATGAAAACTAAAACCATTATGATATACCACTACACACCAACTAGAATGGATGAAATACTCACCATATCAAGCGTTAGTTTGCATGTGGAACAAATGGAAACTCATGCACTGCTGGTAAGAATCACTTTGAAAAACATTATGGAAGTTGCTTTAAAAGTTATGTTGTTATTGTTAGGTGCTATTGAGTCGGTTCTGACTCATGGTGGCCCTATCTGTGTACAACAAAATGAAACACTGTCCAGTCCTATGCCATTCTCACAATCATTCCTATGTTTGAGCCCATTGTTGCAACCACTGCATCAATCCATCTCTTTAAGTGTTTAACATTATACATGCACCTATTATACAACTGAGTCATCCTGAAACAATGATTTTCCCCAAAAGAAATGAAAGCATATCTCCGCACAATAACTTTTGCATGAATGTTTATAGTAGCTTTATTTGTAACAGGCAAAAAATAGAAACAACTCAAACACCCATCAACAGGTGAAAGAGTAATCTTTTATTTATCCATAGGATTGAATACATGAACTATTAAAACGTGCAATAACATGAATACACCCAAAAATAATCATGTTGGGTGAAAGAAGCCACACAAAAGAAGAATACATACTAAATGGTTCATTCCATTTATATAAAACTCTAGAATATGCAAACTAACATATAGTGATAGAAAGCACATCAATGGATGCATGGGACTTGATAGATTCAAAAGGGCACAAAGATACTTTTAAGGTTGATGGATATGTTCATTAGCTTGATTGTGTTGCTGGTTTCAGAGGTCTGTGTATGTGTCAAAATTCACCAAAGCTTACCCTTTACCATTCTTCTTCTTTTTTTTTTTTTTGAGATTGTGCATTGCAACAAATTCACCAATTCAACCATTTCTACATGTACAATTCAGTGACATTGATTGCATTCATCCTGTTTAATGGAAATACTTTGGTGAGTTGGACATCTGGGTAGGAAAGGGGAGGAGAGACAGTTGATCACTCATACACAGCTCGTGGAAATGTAAACATATAAAATAGTACAACCATTTTGGAAAATAGTCTGGCAATCTAAACATGCAATTACCATATATCCAAGCAATTGCTGTCTTGGACATTTATCCAAGAGAAATGAAAACATATTTACACAAAAACCTGTACACAAATATTCATCGCAGCTTTGGCTGTAACAGCTAAAAAAAAATAGCTCAGATATCCTTCGAAAGGTAAATATTTAGACAAAATGAGGTGTATCTATTCCATGGAATACATGGATAAAAAGAAGCAAACTATTGATAGACACAATGATTTGGATGAAACTCAAGGCAATATGGAGTGAAAAAAGTAAATCTCAAAAGGTCCTATATTATAAGATTCTATTTATATAGCATTTTTGACAAATGACAAAATTATGGAGATTGAGACCACAGTAGTGGTTGCCGGGGCTTACAGGCCAGGAGATAAGGGTTGCAGAAGAGGTGGTTGACATAAAAGGACAGCACAAAAGATACTTGTGGTGATGGAAGCTTAGTGTCTTGACTGAAGTGGTAGATAACATGAACCTACACATGTGATAACATTGTGTAAAGCTAAATACACACACACAAGTGAGCATAACTAAATCTTGGGAAATCTAAATAAGATTGGCACATTGTGTCCATTTCAGTTTCCTGATATTATACAAAATAATTACCTTCAGGGAAAACTGAGTAAAAAGTACACAGAATCTCTCCACATTAATTCTTAAATCCGCATTGGAATCAACCATCTCAATAAAAATTTCAATTAAAAAAAGAATATATATGTGTTGAAAATGGATATAAATGCAATATTTAAAGCCATAGTGGAGAAGTGATTAAAGCACTCGGTTGCTAAGTGAAAAGTCAGCAGTTTGAACCCACCAGTGGCTGGAGGAAGATGTGGCAGTCTGCTTTTGTAAAAATTTACAGCCTTGGAAACCCTATGGAGCACAGTTCTACTCTGTCCTATAGGGTGCATATGAATTGGAATTAACTCGAAAGCAGTGGGTTGGGTTTTATTTTGGTTTTGTAAATCAATTAAAGTGTCTAGGGTCATCAGAGTAAAAACAGAGTGCTTTTCATACTGACGTGGTTTTGAATCCTCACTGTCATATTTATTTATTAGCTGTGTGTACTCAGGCATGCTGTTTAGTAATTATGCTGAGCCTCAGTTTTTGCATTTAAATGAAACTGATAATAACACCTAAATATAGTTCTATTGTGGAATTTACAATTAATTTATTCAAAGCTAACACACTACTCAGAACTTAGTAGGTGCTCACTAAATTCTAGCTATTGCAACTTTTTAAAGTCTCTATTTGCAATATGTTTTGTTTCACTATTCAAAATTTTTATTCAGGGAACATATTGGAAATGGCAATATTGTATGCCTTTGATAGCCTAAAAGTACTAATAATGATAATTTAATTGGCATTTGAAATAAAGTTCTAACAAATGCTAACAGAAAAACGTACATACAACTTTTATATTCTTGCCACTCAAGAATCAAAGTTCTGATATCCTAGGCTTTAGCTCACTAAAATAATAAATGTCAGATGTAATAATTATGGTTTAAAATTGGATTCAATCCAGTTAAATGTAAAAAGGGTAGAAAAATATATCCAACCTTTTTAGCAATCACGTATTTTGCTTATTGGTTAATTTATTCAGTTAGTGTATCAGCCTTTTTATGTTAAGTAATTAGCAGGTCACATCAGAAGACACACAAAAAAATTTTCACACAAATGTCTACTTCTTTTTAATATCTCTGGGATCAGTATCTCTGCTATGACCTCAAGTATTTTGTAATAATTAAGTCTTTACTTATACTAAAAAACATGAAAGATGTACAGTAATTTTAAAGCTTAGGAACAGAAGAGAAATTGAAGATATCTTATTCCTAATAGTGAAAACAATACACAAAATTTATTTGACTGATATGATTGTACTCTAATAATGATTCATCAATTTGTGTCACTAATGCTTCTAAGTAATTTCTATTAATAGCTTCATTCTTATCTACAAAATTCAAATCCCACTTGCCAAATCTAATATCACCATTAGCAAAATATATGTGTTTCCCATAATGCACAGAGAAATATGCTTGGTGATGTGAATATGAAGACATTTAAGAAAAATAACAAGCCCTCAAGGAACTATGGTAATAAGTGTCATATAATTCGTAAGGAAAAGAAGCAGATAGAAGGGGACTATTTAGATTAAAAGATATTTAAAGAATATACCAAGTTGAAAAAGTAAATTCCCAGGTCTGTGGATACACATTTGCATAGTAAACCCACAAAAAAGTTAATGAAGTGATTACTATAAAAGTCAGGATAAAGATTAATTTTGGATGGAGAGAAGGGAATGAGATTAGGCTGGGGCACCAGAAAGGGCTTCTGGGTTGGCTCACAAAGTTCCATTTCTTTTCATTGGTGGTGGCTACAACTGTTTTACTCATAATTATTGATTAAGCTAACAATTGTTTTGTTTGCTGTACTTTATCTCTATTTTATTTTCCAAAAAACATTTTAAATGATGAAAATTGCTATAGTAAATATTTTTATTCTTTATCTTTATGTATTTCAGCAATTTTTGGCAGAAGGAAGTCTTAAGAATATAACTTCTGTGGCCCTATATCCTAGGGCCACTTTGGATATTAACAATGCTTTTGGGTTTCCCCAAAAGGGGAGTTTGAAAGCAAATAGTTTGTTTAGGAGACAATCAAGGAAGCAAATATGAGAGAAGAGGGAAAGTGAGACCAAAAGGAAAACCCAGTATGTATTCGTATTATTTGTTTATAGTGGATTTATAGTAGGGGTGAAAAAATCCTACTAGAAACTCTTGAGAAGGGTACAACATGAACTCTAGAATTTTACGTATGAAGGACAGGATGCTGGAACATTTATCCTTTGGAAGGGAAAGAGGAAGGAAAAAGGAAAGATGATAGGTAGAAAAGGTTCACATTATATTAGATTTCTATTGCTTCGCAACAAATCCTCACAAATTTAGTGGCTTATAAAAACATGCCTGTATTATCTGGACTTCTTCATTGCAAATACATTTTTCAACAACATAAATGGTGAGTATCCACATGGACCACACCAGATGGAATACACAGGAGTCAAATCCACCACAACTGTGGAAAGGGAAGACTAAAATGCTCAATATCTTCTGTTAAAACAAGGCCAGACTGTGAAACTTGTTCTTGAACATGCAGTAGCTAAAGCTAAAGGAAGAAATGATGAAGTAAAAGAGCTCAAAGGGTGGCTCAAGAAGCCAAAGTAAAGCATTACAATGACATATGCACAGACTTGGAGATGGAAAACCAAAAGAGAACAACATGCTCAACATTTATCAACCTGAAAGAACTGAAGAAAAATTCAAGTCTCGAGTTGCAGTATTGAAACAACATATTGAATGATGCAGGAAACATCAAAAGAAGATGGAATGAATACACAGTCACTATGTCAACGTTGAATTACCTCAGGAGGTAGAATATGATCAAGAACCTATGGTATTGAAAGAAGTCATAGAAGCACTGAGGAGAATGTTGAAAAACAAGGCTCCAAGAATTGATTGAATATCAATTGAGATATTTCAACAAAAACATGCAGTACTGGAGGCGGTCACTTATCTATGTCAAGAAATTTGAAAGACAGCTTCCTGGCCAACCAACTGGAAGCGATCCATATTTGTGCCTTTTCCAAAGAAAGGTGAAAAAACAGAATGTGGAAATTCTGAAACAATATCTTTAACATCATACACAAGTAAAATTTTGCTGAAGATCACTCAAAAGCAGTTGCAAGAGTATATCACCAAGAGACTGCCGGAAGTTCAAGCCTGATTCAGAAAAGTTCTTCTACAGGGGTATCATTGCTGATATCACATGGATTTAAACTGAAAACAGAGAATAGAAGAAAGATGTTTACCTGTGTTTTATCGACTATGCAAAGGCGTTTGACTGTGTGGATCATAACAAATTACAGAAAACATTACAAAGAATAAGTATTCTATAATACTTAATTGTGTTGGTGTGTAACCTGCACATAGACAAAGAGTCAATTATTTGAACACAAGGGGATAGTGTGTGGTTTAAAATCAGTTTTGCATCAGCGTTGTATCATTTCACCATATTTATTCAAACTTTACACTGAGCAAATAATCTGAGAAGCTGGACTATATGAAGAAGAACGCAGCATTAGGGTTGGAGGAAGACTCATTAACAACCTGTGATATGCAATGACACAACCTTGTTTCCCAGAAGTGAAGAGGACTTGAAGCACTTACTGATGAAGATCAAAGACCACAAACTTCAGTAGGGATTACACCTCAACATAAAAAAAAAAAGAATAAAAATCCTAACAACTGGACCAATAAGCAACTTCATGATAAACAGAGAAAAGATTGTAGTTGTCAAGAATTTCATTTTACTTGAATCCACAATCAATGCCATGGAAGCAGCAGTAAAGAAATCAAAGGATGTATTGTATTGGACAAATCCACTGTGAAAGAACTCTTCAGAGTGTTAAAAACCAAATATATCACTTTGGGGACTAAGATATTTTCAATCTCCTCATATGCATGCAAAAGCTGGACAATGAATACGAAGACAAAAGCAGAATTGATGCCTTTGACTTATGGTGTTGCTGAAGAATATTGAATATACCATGGACTGCCAGGAGAATGAACACATCTGTCTTGGAAGAAGTAAAGCCAGAATGCTCCTTAGAAGCAAGGATGGCAAGGCTTCATCTCATGTACTTTGGGCTTGTTATCAGGAGGGACGATTCCCTGGAGAAGGGCATCATGCTTGTTGAAGTAGAGGGTCAGTGGAAAAGAGGTGGACTCTCAGTAAGATGTATTGACACAGTGGCTGCAGCAATGGGCTCAAGCATAACAAAGTTTGTGAGGATGGCACAGGACCAGTCAGTATTTCGCTCCTTTGTACACATGGTTACCATGTGTTGTAACTGTCTCAATGGAATCTAACAACAACACCCATCCATCCATCATCTATCTATCTATCATCTATCTATCATCTATCTATCTATCTATCTATCTATCTATCTATCTATCTATCTATCTATCTATCTATCTATCTATCTATCTATCTATCTATCTATCTATCTATCTATCTATCTATCTATCTATCTATCTATCTATCTATCATCTATCTCTATCTATCTATCTATCATCTATATCTATCATCTATCTATCATCTATCTATCTATCTATCATCTATCTATCTAATCTATCTGTTTCATCTAATGAGAGTCTATTTATGATGGAAAGACCCATAAAAGTTTATAAAGAGAGATGAATTGTGCTGTGTAGCCCCCCTAAGGGAGGTGAATGTGTGGTCGAAAGCAAGTTAAGGGGTACTTTTTATAACCCTTTACTCCTTCATGAATTAGTGTAGTAAGTGCTATGCCACAATTTATAAACAGCAAGCAAACCATTCTTGAAGTCAGTCTTAGGAGGATGCATGCTTGGGACACAGCTCCAAAAGAACATAGCTTTAATTAGGCATATTTCATGAAACCATTAAAGTTTGTTTCATGAAAACAAGGGGAAAAAAAAAAAAGGTAGCTATTCAGGTAAAAAATCATTTACGTTAGTAGAGTTGAAAGGGATCAAAACAACATCCACATTATCAAGGAATCTGAGGTTTAAAAAGTTCAATTTATCAAGGTCATGAATTAGATTTTGGAACCAGAAACCAGAATTTGTAGACCCCTGTTCAGTGACCTTTTTACTATACAATTTTTGGGCTAAATTATTGTCTTTTGAAGTTAAAAACATAAACATATCAAAAATATTATTTTCTTGCCTAAATTATACATTTTAATATCCAAATTCTGTACTTTTCAAGTGTATATTTGTATTTCATTTGAATTTTTGAAAAAGGATTACTAAAATAATGATCAGAATGATTAATTCATCAGCATTGTAGGAACATGCTTATTGTTATTAAATGTAATTTTTTACATGACTTTGAGTATTTAATCTAAAGGAACTTTTAAAAACGAACTGGAAACATATTAATTGTACTCGAAAAAAATACTAAACTTGGAACTTTTTTACTAACTTAATCATTATACACACACACATTATCATGGTCATTTTTTTAAAAAAATATGGGAAGTTCTATTGAAATTTCAAGTAATCTCCTCTAAGAGAAAATCATTTTATAATATGTAATGCGTGATTTTTTTAAGTCATAATTAGTGTCTATGCCCCCCCCCAAAAAGCATATATAATTATGGAGATATTTAATATACCTTAAAGAGAGATTAGTACTCATAATTTAGAAGTCATATGCAAATGAATTATTAAAGTAAACTGTTAATTATGAACATTTTGTCCACCCTTTCTATTGCTACCAGTTACAGGACATCAAAGCCCTTAATTAAAACATTTCATATTTGGTACTTGGATTTCTATTAACACCATTATCCACGATTTCATATAGCATGATAGAGGTTATTGAGGTCTCACAAAAATGTTTTTGTTCTATTATATAGAAGGCATAAACTGCACAAATAAAGTGTTCAAAACCCCAACTAACAGCTCTATTTCTCCATTTCTTTACTGGAAATCAACTTCTCTCTTAGGCAGATGCCACATTAATTTTGTGTACATCTGCCTTATGGCTCCAATTCCCCATTTGTATTTCTTCCAGCCCTAATCAGATCACCACTGCAGCTACCTTATCTCTTGCTGTTTCCACAGAAAACCAGAGAATCCTCCAAGGCATACTGCTGTCTTAAGCAACACAGTTGCTCAATAGGATTAGTTGAATATGAAAAGGAATGAAGGAACAATGGATTCTCCTTCCCAAAGCTTCCCTCACACTTGAATCTGCTCCATGGCAATGTGTTTCTTTTTTTTTATTTTGGATTCTTCAAACAAAATAGAAAAATGTGGAGCAGCCGTTGAAGTTGTTCAGAGATCTGAGGCCATGCGGTATCTCTAGAGCTCTGTTGAAAATCATTTAAAAATAAGTCACCTATAAAATCTCAAAAAATGCCAAATTAGAAGTAAAATTGAAAGGTCATGCCCTTAAGTCACAAAAGAACAATTAAGAGTCTTCTGCAGAAAACTGTCTTATGTTCGTTGTCAATTATACGTTGAATGCCGGAAAGAACAGAAAAATGGGACAGACTTTGGGGGCATTCTCCTTTACAACTAACCAGGAGCTGCCAGTTCAACTTTCTTTCCTTTAAGACTATGTTCTTACTGAATTACAAAAAAGAAAAATGAGATGTCTAGGATGACCACCCCAATGCTCCGAACTAGGTAGATACTCCCTAGATCATATAGTACCATGTTCTATTTATAGCATCAGAAGAAGAAAGTTCAAGATTTCCTCTTTTCAAAGTCATCTGGAAAAAATACTTTTGCTCTCTCCCCTCCCAGCCTCTAAGAAGGATACAATCTTTTCAATGACTCCACAGTCAGTAAAAGAAGTCAAAGAGGTGAACAGAAGATTTCAAAGGGTGGCTCAAGAAGACAAAGTAAAGTACTGTAATGACATATACAAAGATGTCAAAACCAAACCCAGTGCCGTCGAGTCGATTCCGGCTCATAGCTACCCTATAGGACAGAGTAGAACTGCCCTGTAGAGTTTCCAAGGAGCACCTGGTGGATTCGAACTGCCGACCTTTTGGCTAGCAGCTGTAGCACTTAACCACTACGCCACCAGGGTTTCCTACAAAGACCGTAGAGATGGAAAATAAAAATGGCAGAACACACTCTGCATTTCTCAAGTTGAAAGAACTGAAGAAAAAATTCAAGCCTTGAGTTGCAATATTAAAGGATTCTATGGGGAAAATATTAAATGACTCAGGAAGCATCAAAAGACGATGGAAGAAATACACAGTCACTGTAACATATAGAATTGGTCGATGTTCAACCATTTCAGGAGGTACTGTATGAACAGGAACCAATGATGCTGAAGGAAGATGTTCAAGCTGCACTGAAGGCATTGGTGCAAAATAAGGCTCCAGGGATTGACAGAATATCAATTGAGGTGTTTCAGCAAATCGATGGAGCACTGGAAGTACTCACTCTTCTATGCCAAGAAATTTGTAAGACAGTCACCTGGCCAACCAATTGGAAGAGATCCATATTTGTACCTATTCCCAAGAAAGGTGATCCAATGGAATGCAGAAATTATTGAACAGTATCATTAATATCATACACAAGTAAAATTTTGCTGAAGATCATTTAAATGCAGCTACAGCAGTATATCCACAAGAAACTGCCAGAAG